>NC_052339.1:37017625-37089865 GCF_016432855.1 Salvelinus namaycush | reverse complement strand
TTGTGTGTGGTACAGTATGGTTTGGTGTGTACAGTATGGTTATGTGTGTGGTACAGTATGGTTATGTGGTGTGGTGTGGTACAGTATGGTTATGGTGTGGTACAGTATGGTTGTGGTGTGGTACATTATGGTGTGGTACAGTATGGTTATGGTATGGTACATTATGGTGTGGTACAGTATGGTTGTGGTGTGGTACAGTATGGTTATGGTGTGGTACATTATGGTGTGGTTGTGGTACAGTATGGTTGTGGTTGGTACAGTATGGTGTGGTGTGAAGTAGCAGTATGGTGTGGTGTAGGTAACAGTATGGTTGTGGTTGTGGTACATTATGGTGTGGTGTGGTACATATATGGTGTGGTACAGTATGGTGTGGTGTGGTACAGTATGGTTGTGGTGTGGTTACAGTAGGGTTGGTGGTGTGGTACAGTAGTGGTTGTGGTGGTAGGTACAGTATGGTTATTGTGTGGTACAGTATGGTTGAATGGTGTGGTACAGTATGGTTATGGTGTGGTACATGTAATGGTTATGGTGTGGTACATTATGGTTATGGTGTGGTACATTATGGTTATGGTGTGGTACAGTATGGTTATGGTGTGGTACAGTATGGTTATGGTGTGGTACATTATGGTTATGGTGTGGTACATTATGGTTATGGTGTGGTACATTATGGTTATGGTGTGGTACAGTATGGTTATGGTGTGGTACAGTATGGTTATGGTGTGGTACAGTATGGTTATGGTGTGGTACATTATGGTTATGGTGTGGTACATTATGGTTATGGTGTGGTACAGTATGGTTATGGTATGGTACATTATGGTTATGGTGTGGTACATTATGGTTATGGTGTGGTACAGTATGGTTATGGTGTGGTACAGTATGGTTATGGTGTGGTACAGTATGGTTATGGTGTGGTACATTATGGTTATGGTGTGGTACAGTATGGTTGTGGTGTGGTACATTATGGTTATGGTGTGGTACAGTATGGTTGTGGCGTGGTACATTATGGTTATGGTGTGGTACAGTATGGTTGTGGCGTGGTACATTATGGTTATGGTGTGGTACAGTATGGTTATGGTGTGGTACAGTATGGTTGTGGTGTGGTACATTATGGTTATGGTGTGGTACATTATGGTGTGGTACAGTATGGTTGTGGTGTGGTACAGTATGGTTGTGGTGTGGTACATTATGGTTATGGTGTGGTACATTATGGTGTGGTACAGTATGGTTGTGGTGTGGTACAGTATGGTTGTGGTGTGGTACATTATGGTTATGGTGTGGTACATTATGGTTATGGTGTGGTACAGTATGGTTATGGTGTGGTACAGTATGGTTATGGTGTGGTACAGTATGGTTGTGGTGTGGTACATTATGGTGTGGTACAGTATGGTTGTGGTGTGGTACAGTATGGTTATGGTATGGTACATTATGGTGTGGTACAGTATGGTTGTGGTGTGGTACAGTATGGTTATGGTGTGGTACAGTATGGTTGTGGTGTGGTACAGTATGGTTGTGGTGTGGTACAGTATGGTTGTGGTGTGGTACATTATGGTTATGTGTGGTACAGTGTGGTTATGGTGTGGTACAGTATGGTTGTGGTGTGGTACATTATGGTGTGGTACAGTATGGTTGTGGTGTGGTACAGTATGGTTATGGTATGGTACATTATGGTGTGGTACAGTATGGTTGTGGTGTGGTACAGTATGGTTGTGGTGTGGTACAGTATGGTTGTGGTGTGGTACATTATGGTGTGGTACAGTATGGTTGTGGTGTGGTACATTATGGTTATGGTGTGGTACAGTATGGTTATGGTGTGGTACAGTATGGTGTGGTGTGGTACAGTATGGTTGTGGTGTGGTACAGTATGGTTATGGTGTGGTACAGTATGGTTATGGTGTGGTACAGTATGGTTGTGGTGTGGTACAGTATGGTTGTGTTGGTACAGTATGGTTGTGGTGTGGTACAGTATGGTTGTGGTGTGGTACAGTATGGTTATGGTGTGGTACAGTATGGTTGTGGTGTGGTACAGTATGGTTGTGGTTGTGTTGGTACAGTATGGTGTGGTGTGGTACAGTATGGTTGTGGTGTGGTACAGTTTTATGGTTGTGGTGTGGTACAGTATGGTTATGGTGTGGTACAGTATGGTTATGGTGTGGTACAGTATGGTTGTGGTGTGGTACAGTATGGTTGTGGTGTGGTACAGTATGGTTATGGTGTGGTACAGTATGGTTGGTGGTGTGGTACAGTATGGTTGTGGTGTGAGTACATTATGGTTATGGTGTGGTAACATTATGGTTATGGTGTTGTACGTTATGTGGTGTGGTACATTATGGTTGTGGTGTGGTACAGTATGGTTATGGTGTGGTACAGTATGGTTGTTGGATGTGGTACAGTATGGTTATGGTGTGGTACAGTATGGTTATGGTGTGGTACAGTATGGTTGTGGTGTGGTACAGTATGGTTGTGGTGTGGTACAGTATGGTTATGGTGGGTCCAGTATGATTGGTTGGTACAGTATGGTTGGTGTGGTACAGTCGATGGTGTGGCATGGTGTGGTACAGTAGGTTATGGTGTGGTACGTATGGTGTGGTGTGTACAGTATGGTTGTGGTGTGGTACAGTATGGTGTGGTGTGGTACAGTATGGTTGTGGTGTGGTACAGTATGGTTATGGTGTGGTACAGTATGGTTGTGGTGTGGTACAGTATGGTTGTGGTGTGGTACAGTATGGTTATGGTGTGGTACAGTATGGTTATGGTGTGGTACAGTATGGTTGTGGTGTGGTACAGTATGGTTATGGTGTGGTACAGTATGGTTATGGTGTGGTACAGTATGGTTGTGGTGTGGTACAGTATGGTTATGGTGTGGTACAGTATGGTGTGGTGTGGTACAGTATGGTTGTGGTGTGGTACAGTATGGTTATGGTGTGGTACAGTATGGTTGTGGTGTGGTACAGTATGGTTGTGGTGTGGTACAGTATGGTGTGGTGTGGTACAGTATGGTTGTGGTGTGGTACAGTATGGTTATGGTGTGGTACAGTATGGTTATGGTGTGGTACAGTATGGTTATGGTGTGGTACAGTATGGTTGTGGTGTGGTACAGTATGGTTATGGTGTGGTACAGTATGGTTGTGGTGTGGTACAGTATGGTTGTGGTGTGGTACAGTATGGTTGTGGTGTGGTACAGTATGGTTTATGGTGTGGTACAGTATGGTTGTGGTGTGGTACAGTATGGTTGTGGTGTGGTACAGTATGGTTATGGTGTGGTACAGTATGGTTATGGTGTGGTACAGTATGGTTGTGGTGTGGTACAGTATGGTTGTGGTGTGGTACAGTATGGTGTGGTGTGGTACAGTATGGTTATGGTGTGGTACAGTATGGTTATGGTGTGGTACAGTATGGTTGTGGTGTGGTACAGTATGGTGTGGTGTGGTACAGTATGGTTGTGGTGTGGTACAGTATGGTTATGGTGTGGTACAGTATGGTTATGGTGTGGTACAGTATGGTTATGGTGTGGTACAGTATGGTTGTGGTGTGGTACAGTATGGTTATGGTGTGGTACAGTATGGTTATGGTGTGGTACAGTATGGTTGTGGTGTGGTACATTATGGTGTGGTGTGGTACAGTATGGTTATGGTGTGGTACATTATGGTGTGGTGTGGTACAGTATGGTTATGGTGTGGTACAGTATGGTTGTGGTGTGGTACAGTATGGTTGTGGTGTGGTACAGTATGGTTATGGTGTGGTACAGTATGGTTGTGGTGTGGTACAGTATGGTTGTGGTGTGGTACAGTATGGTTATGGTGTGGTACAGTATGGTTATGGTGTGGTACAGTATGGTTGTGGTGTGGTACAGTATGGTTATGGTGTGGTACAGTATGGTGTGGTACAGTATGGGTGTGGTGTGGTACAGTATGGTTATGGTGTGGTACAGTATGGTTATGGTGTGGTACAGTATGGTTGTGGTGTGGTACAGTATGGTTATGGTGTGGTACAGTATGGTGTGGTACAGTATGGTTATGGTGTGGTACAGTATGGTTGTGGTGTGGTACAGTATGGTTGTGGTGTGGTACAGTATGGTTATGGTGTGGTACAGTATGGTTGTGGTGTGGTACAGTATGGTTATGGTGTGGTACAGTATGGTTGTGGTGTGGTACAGTATGGTTGTGGTGTGGTACAGTATGGTGTGGTGTGGTACAGTATGGTTATGGTGTGGTACAGTATGGTTGTGGTGTGGTACAGTATGGTTGTGGTGTGGTACAGTATGGTTATGGTGTGGTACAGTATGGTTGTGGTGTGGTACAGTATGGTTGTGGTGTGGTACAGTATGGTTGTGGCGTGGTACAGTATGGTTATGGTGTGGTACAGTATGGTTATGGTGTGGTACAGTATGGTTATGGTGTGGTACAGTATGGTTGTGGTGTGGTACATTATGGTGTGGTGTGGTACAGTATGGTTATGGTGTGGTACATTATGGTGTGGTGTGGTACAGTATGGTTATGGTGTGGTACAGTATGGTTGTGGTGTGGTACAGTATGGTTGTGGTGTGGTACAGTATGGTTATGGTGTGGTACAGTATGGTTGTGGTGTGGTACAGTATGGTTGTGGTGTGGTACAGTATGGTTATGGTGTGGTACAGTATGGTTGTGGTGTGGTACAGTATGGTTATGGTGTGGTACAGTATGGTTGTGGTGTGGTACAGTATGGTTATGGTGTGGTACAGTATGGTTGTGGTGTGGTACAGTATGGTTATGGTGTGGTACAGTATGGTTGTGGTGTGGTACAGTATGGTTGTGGTGTGGTACAGTATGGTTGTGGTGTGGTACAGTATGGTTATGGTGTGGTACAGTATGGTTGTGGTGTGGTACAGTATGGTTGTGGTGTGGTACAGTATGGTTATGGTGTGGTACAGTATGGTTGTGGTGTGGTACAGTATGGTTATGGTGTGGTACAGTATGGTGTGGTACAGTATGGTTATGGTGTGGTACATTATGGTTATGGTGTGGTACATTATGGTGTGGTACATTATGGTTATGGTGTGGTACGTTATGGTGTGGTACGTTATGGTTATGGTATGGTACATTATGGTTGTGGTGTGGTACATTATGGTTATGGTGTGGTACAGTATGGTTATGGTGTGGTACAGTATGGTGTGGTACAGTATGGTTATGGTGTGGTACAGTATGGTTATGGTGTGGTACAGTATGGTGTGGTACAGTATGGTTATGGTGTGGTACAGTATGGTTGTGGTGTGGTACAGTATGGTTGTGGTGTGGTACAGTATGGTTGTGGTGTGGTACAGTATGGTTGTGGCATGGTACAGTATGGTTGTGGTGTGGTACAGTATGGTTGTGGTGTGGTACAGTATGGTTATGGTGTGGTACAGTATGGTGTGGTACAGTATGGGTGTGGTGTGGTACAGTATGGTTATGGTGTGGTACAGTGTATATGACGAGAGCAGCTCCTCTCACCTGCCTCTCTGTATCAAACTGGTCCTGAGGTCCTGGATGCTGTCCAGTAGGAAGCGCAGGCGGAAGGGGCCGGTACGGGGCAGGTTGTAGTTGGCTGTCCCAAGGTAATGACCAGGGTCGAAACAGTACAGGGGAACGATGTGTTCAGCATTCCTCTGGGCCCAGTGAAACACCTGCATAACACAGGGGTTACAATAGAGGGCCCAGTGAAACACCTGCATAACACAGGGGTTACAATAGAGGGCCCAGTGAAACAGCTGGATAACACAGGGGTTACAATAGAGGGCCCAGTGAAACAGCTGCATAACACAGGGGTTACAATAGAGGGCCCAGTGAAACAGCTGGATAACACAGGGGTTACAATAGAGGGCCCAGTGAAACAGCTGCATAACACAGGGGTTACAATAGAGGGCCCAGTGAAACAGCTGGATAACACAGGGGTTACAATAGAGGGCCCAGTGAAACAGCTGCATAACACAGGGGTTACAATAGAGGGCCCAGTGAAACAGCTGCATAACACAGGGGTTACAATAGAGGGCCCAGTGAAACAGCTGGATAACATTTAATATTTATTCCACAGATAGAGGGCCCAGTGAAACAGCTGGATAACATTTAATATTTATTCCACAGATAGAGGGCCCAGTGAAACAGCTGGATAACATTTAATATTTATTCCACAGATAGAGGGCCCAGTGAAACAGCTGGATAACATTTAATATTTTTTCCACAGATAGAGGGCCCAGTGAAACAGCTGGATAACATTTAATATTTTTTCCACAGATAGGGGGCCCAGTGAAACAGCTGGATAACATTTAATATTTTTTCCACAGATAGGGGGCGCTCTACGAGCTGCTCATTGAACATCATTCAGCCTGTAAATCACGATGAGTGAGTGGGCATGGTGGTTTGCCGGCGAGTGGCTTGCCACAGCCAACGACAGCGGATTTTAAAAAGTAAATAATCACAAGTACACTTCACCAAGCAAGCAGCCCTGTCTTCATCACATGCTCACTTAATTATCTTGAGCTGGCTAGCTAACCAGCAATATAAACATCCCTTTTTTCAGGAACCTGTCTTTGAAAGATAATTCGTAAAAATCCAAATAACTTCACAGATCTTCATTGTAAAGGATTTAAACACTGTTTCCCATGCTTGTTCAATGACCCATAAACAATTAATGAACATGCACCTGTGGAACAGTTGTTAAGACACTAACAGCTTACACACGGTAGGCAATTAAGGTCACAGTTACGAAAACTTAGGACACTAAAGAGGCCTTTCTACTGACTCTGAAATATACCAAAAGAAAGATGCCTAGGGTCCCTGCTCATCTGCGTGAACGTGCCTTAGGCATGCTGCAAGGAGCCATGAGTTAGTAGAAATAAATTACTAATAATTTGGCCCTTGGATGTACACAGAGCTACCATTAAAGATATGCATGTCAATCTCTCCTGGCTCAAAGTGGAGGAGAGATTGACTTCATCACTACTTGTATTTGTAAGAGGTATTGACATGTTGAATTCACTGAGATGTCTGTTTGAACTACTGGCACACAGCTCAGACACCCATGCATACCCCACAAGACAAGCCACCAGAGGTCTCTTCACAGTCACCATGTCCAGAACGGACTATGGGAGGTGCACAGTACTAAATAGAGCCATGACTACATGGAACTCTATTCCACATCAGGTAACTGATGCAAGCCGTGGAATCGGGTTTAAAAAACAGATAAAAATACACCTTATGGATCAGCGGGGACTGTGAAGCAACACAAACATAGGCACAGACACATGCATACAAACCCACGTACATATAGATTTTGTGTTGTCGATATGGGGTAGTACAGTAGTGGCCCGAGGGCACACACTTAAATGTGTTGTGATGATGTCATCGCTGCTTGTGCTGCTACCGGGTGCAGTTGGTTCTTATCATACCTCAGTGCTGCCGAGTCCCCAATAACCAGATGTTCCGGTTTTCAGGGGAAATGGTCCGTGCTATCCGGTATCCTTGGGATGTCCCTACCCCATTGAAGTCTACATTTTAAAATGGTAAAGATCCCAGATAGCACTGACCAATAGGAAAGAGGGCCTGTGACAGGACTTCCTCTTTCGGACTTTACACCTAAGATCGTATACTATGAAGATTGGATAATACTGCTTATCCAACCGAAATCCCCGATCACACTTGTAGGCGGTGTCTCATGGCGATGTTGGGAAGCTCATGCACAGAAACACGTCATCGGTCTCGTGCCAAACTGTTTGTCAAATCAAAAGGCACTACTTCGATATAAAGTTGTTTTTGATGAAAATGAAAACGTGTCAGTTTGTCACTTTCACGAGGTTGGACTTATAACATGTTCAACTACTTCAAATATTAGAATCTAGGTTGTGCCTTTAGATTAAGAAATAATCTAAATAATTTCTCACTTCTCCATGTACTTCTCCAACCCTGGCCTGTTTAGCAAGCTTTCCCAGAAGACTCACGTTGTTAACTTCTACTTGGTACTCATCCCGGATCCGGGAGCACCCTCGTCAGTAAAAAAGCTGACTAGCATAGCCTAGCATGGCGCCACAAGTAAATACTAGCATCTAAATATCATTAAATCACAAGTCCAAGACACCAGATGAAAGATACACATCTTGTGAATCCAGCCATCATTTCTGATTTTTTAAATGTTTTACAGGGAAGACACAATATGTATTTCTATTAGCTAACCACGATAGCAAAAGACACAACTCTTTTTTTTCCACCATTTTTTTACTGCATAGGTAGCTATCACAAATTCGACCAAATAAAGATATAGTCACTAACCAAGAAACAACTTCATCAGTTAGCAGTCTTATAACAGATTTATTGTATAGCATATGTTTTGTTAGAAAAATTTGCATATTTCAGGTATAAATCATAGTTTTACATTGCAGCCACCATCACAACTCTCACCAAAGCAGCTAGAATAACTACAGAAACCAACGTGAAATACCTAAATACTCATCATAAATCATTTATGAAAAATACACAGCGTACAGCAAATGAAAGACAAAGATCTTGTGAATCCAGCCAATATTTCAGATTTTTTAAGTGTTTTACAGCGAAAACACAATATAGCATTATATTAGCTTACTACAATAGCCAACCACACAGCCCCATTCATTCAACATAACGTTAGCGATAGCGAATAAACCAGCAAAAGATATACATTTTTTCACTAACCTTCTCAAACTTCATCAGATGACAGTCCTATAACATCATATTACACAATACATATATGGTTTGTTCGAAAATGTGCATATTTAGCGGCACAAATCGTGGTTTTACAATGTGAATAGTAGCCAAACTGCAAACAAAATGTCGGGAGAAATCTTGGAGGCACCTAATCTAATCAATAACTAATCATAAACTTGACTAAAAAATACAGGTTGGACAGCAAATTAAATTATTAAAAAATAAAAATATATATTTTTTTTTAATTAACGTTACTACGACATACAGCTTACGTTATAGCGGGACCGCGCCGAAATTAATGGCGGAGTATTAGTCTAAACATTTGACAGAAATACGAATTAACATCATAAATTGTTCCTACTATTTGATGAGCTTCCATCAGAATCTTTTACAAGTTGTCCTTTGTCCAGAATAATCGTTGTTTGGTTGTAGAATGTCGTCTTCATCTGTGGAATTAGCTAACGAAGCTAGCCATGAGGCACATAAGTGGCCAACCCACCATAACGCCAAACAAAGAAAGTATCGAAAATCGCATTAAACTAATATAAACTGATATAACTCGGTTTAAAATAACTACATTATGATGTTTTTAACACATATATCAAATTAAATCAGAGCCGGAGATATCTAACTTATAAAACGAAAGCTTTTCAGAGCGCAATGGAGAGGTCCTTCTTGCGTCAGGTCAAACCATGAAAAGACCAGTCCTTCCGTTCCAACAGGTCTTGTTCGGCCTCAGATCTAGCTAGACACCCCATTCCAATTCTCACTGCCTACTGACATCTAGGGGAAGGCGTATGCAGTGCATGTCGACCCATAGATTACATGCAAATTAATAAACTGACCCTGGAACAGAGCCCTCGATTTCAGATTTCCTGTCAGGAACTGAAAAGTTTGCTGCAAAATGAGTTCTGTTTTACTCACAGATATAATTCAAACGGTTTTAGAAACTAGAGAGTGTTTTCTATCCAATAGTAATAATAATATGCATATTGTACGAGTAAGAATTGAGTACGAGGCAGTTTAATTTGGGAACGATTTTTTACAAAGTGAAAACAGCGCCCCCATATTGAGAAAAATTAAGCCTCTGGGTTTAGAAACTCTGTGGCAAAACTCCATCCGAACAACTCCTCCACGTTTACTGGTTGAAGAGCGCAGCAGAGAACCTCCCCTGACATTTCTTCTTCAAGACTAGTGTGTAGTAGGGTGATCTACGTGCAGTCCAAACACACACAGAAAAGACACACTCTTCAGCCCTCAAATGAAGTGGACACTTCTGATAACGTAACATAACGTCTGACGGATGTACACTTGCAGGGCGAGGGAGGAAGGATTGTTTTTAAATGGACCGCCCCTGCCCGGAAATTCTTTACTTGTTCATCCCTCGATGATTGTGTTTTCAGCCACCCTGGGTGCTTTATATATGCTCTAGTCAATTATGATTGCATGTCTACTTACATTAAATATATAATGATTAATATATGCCTACTGTATGATAGCTAGCAAATTAATTAGATAAATAACAGCCTGCCTAGCTGGAACTTCTGAAGGAGGAAAATGTGTTACAAGAAGTGTTTGTGCCTTCAAATGCATTAGCAGCATAATTTCTAACTTATTTACATTCGTTTTTACTTACACTTGTATGTTGACTTCTCCATTGATTTGTTTTGAACTTTTCGCGGACTCTGATGTACAATCATCGCGAATTGAATTATGGGGAGTTTCAAGCCCGTATTGAACATAATTGTACACTCGCAAAGCCGACTAAAAACGAGGTCTGAGGGCTTAAGTTGCAAACTTCCCTTGCTTGGCTAATCATTTGGACCGCCCTCCAAGATGGCGACGGGGATTCCCCCAAGGGTATAAGGCGAGGGTAAGTGGACGAGGGTGTGTCTTTTAAATGTTTGGACCTCAGCCCTAGTTTTTCAGGCATTTATTTTACGGCTGCTACGTTAGGTTAGACCGGAGCAAGCAGTTTTGGTACCCAGGCAACTATTTCTAGCCCAAGTAAACAGGATTTCACCCCGATCATGTCTATTCGTCTGGGATGGCAAAAACGTGGCGAAAACGTGTAGTGTATGACCGGCATAACGTTTGTTTGCCATTATACCACAAGAAGATTTTAGCATTTTTTTCCTGTTTATTGGTGTCAGATGAGAAGAAATAAAATGATCAGAGAATGCACGATAAAACCAAATATACTTTACATTAGTGAAGAGAAAGTGCAACACTGTATATCACATTGAACATGGCTAAGTCAACGGTACACATTTTGGAATCGTTTTGTTCCAAGACTATCAGACACATTTCTGATCCAATTTAGAATCAACTTACCTCATTGTCGTGAAGACGCAAGTCATTTCTCAGCAAACATATGACTGTCCGTGAGGTAGACATATTCCACAGCTAAACACGTTTGCGATAGTAGAGTTGTTGAGTGCACTATTCTCCCGACGTGGTTATGTAGCCGATGCTGCCTGCAAACACAGCTGGGCTTGACTTGTGTGAAGATAGCCACAATAAGGATTAGGCACAACAGCGGAACGTGTGGTTTGACTTCAAAATAAAAGCCCCCCCATTGAAACTGATCCAAATTAATACAAATAGTGGAATAATGCCATCTTTGCGCTAGATAATGCTAAACAAAGTTGGAATGTTATTATACAACTTAAAAATAAATACTATAATTAATCAATTTGACAAACCAGTAAAAAAAAAACATTTAAAATCCCACT
This sequence comes from Salvelinus namaycush, assembly GCF_016432855.1. Lineage (NCBI taxonomy): Eukaryota > Metazoa > Chordata > Actinopteri > Salmoniformes > Salmonidae > Salvelinus > Salvelinus namaycush. The sequence goes on along the minus strand of NC_052339.1, from coordinate 37,078,443 downwards.
GGATGTATTAGACTGCATAATTGACTTGGGGACATACACACACTGTTTGTGTTGGATATTCATATTGGACTGTACAGTCTTACCTGTGGAGTGGGCACCCATGAAACAGGGTAAGGCTGTAGAGCCCAATATGAATGTCCAATACACACAATAGGACTGACTGGGAAGGCTTTTTCCCCACAGTCAACGTCCTGCAATAAGAGCTACGACACTAATATTTGTGGAGACTCTTTGGAATTGTAATCTGTAGGTGTCACTGTGTACGTTTACATGCACAGTAATATTTAGATATTAAACTGAATGTAGCAGTAGGCAGATTGCGCAATAGTCATTGCGTAAACATCTTACTCTGCTTATCTTAATAATCGAAGTGTAAGATCAAAATCAAAGTAAGCCTACGCCATTTAAAACACTTTTCTGAGCAATATTTCTAATTATTACGCCATGTAAACACTTTGATCTGCGTATTTGATCTGTTGTAGCACCAGCCGAGAGCCTCCCGCGAGAGCCCCTCTTTAGTGTGAAGTCAGTTCAGAACAACTACATGTAAAGAAGTAGTTTCCACAAACCTTATTAAGTCCAGAATCAATACGCTTCCCAAAAATAACATTGTCACTGTGGTAGAACGTTTATCTTCATTGGATGATTTTCTGCATTTATCAAAAGTCCCATCAGGTAGCCTTATTTCAGATGTGTCATGTAAACTGCATTATTAAGGAAATCGTTCTTCCTGCAAAACATGTAAACGTTTTAAAATGAACTATTATATTAATCTGACAATCCACAATGTAACCGTACTCACTGAGAAGGCCGATACTCCAATTCATGGGTGCACAATCCATTGGTAAGGCTGTACATACACGGAGTATATCAAACATTAGGAACACCTTCCTAATATTGAGTTGTACTCGCGTTTAGCCTCAGAACAGCCTCAATTCGTCAGGGCATCGACTCTACAAGGTGTCAAAAGCGTTCCACAGGGATGATGGCCCATGTTGACTCCAATGCTTCCCACAGTTTCCACAAGAATTTCAACTCTGTCCATCACCGCATTCTTATCGGCAGACTCAATAGCCTTGGTTTCTCAAATGACTGCCTCGCCTGGTTCACCAACTACTTCTCAGACAGAGTTCAGTGTGTCAAAACGGAGGGCCTGTTGTCCGGACCTCTGGCAGTCTCTATGGGGGTGCCACAGGGTTCAATTCTCGGGCCGTCTCTTTTCTCTGTATATATCAATGATGTCGCTCTTGCTGCTGGTGATTCTCTGATCCACCTCTACGCAGACGACACCATTCTGTATACATCTGGCCCTTCGTTGGACACTGTGTTAACCTGTTATGGCTGCAAGGGGCAGTATTGAGTAGCCAGTTAAATCGTGCCCATTTCAAACGGCCTCGTACTCAATTCTTGCTCGTACAATATGCATATTATTATTACTATTGGATAGAAAACACTCTAGTTTCTAAAACCGTTTGAATTATTTCTCTGAGTGAAACAGAACTCATTCTGCAGCACATTTCCTGACCAGGAAGTGGAATGTCAGAAATCGATGCTCTGTTCAACTTCCTGCCTATACATGGGCATGATACGTAAGAGTCTACGTACACTTCATACACCTTCCCCTGGTTGTCAAGAGGCGGTGAGAGAAGAAATTTCATGTTTATCTTGGTCTGAGGTGGAATTAAAGGTCTTTGTATGACGTGACCGTCCATTTCCTGTTTCTGGAGCGTGCGAAAGGGGACATGGATTTGCCTCTGTTTAGCTGTCGTTATGGACGACTAACATCTCCGGTTTAGATTTTATTTGATACATGTGACCATATCATCGTAAAGTATGTTTTTTCAATATAGTTTAATCAGATTATTTAAATTTTTTCGGGAGTTTTGCCGTGTTCCGTTCTCTGACTTTGTTGACGTTGGAGAGATCCTTGCCACTTGGCAAGTGCCCATGCTAAATCAAGAGGGAAATTTGCCGTTCCAGATCCAAACAACGACTGTTCTGGACAAAGGACACCTTGTCCAACATTCTGACGGAAGATCACCAAAAGTAAGAAACAATTTATGATGCTATTTCTAATATCTGTCGTGCATGTGAACTGGTCGTGGGCGCCCAAGTGTTTCTGGCTATTGTGGCTACGCTAATATAACGCTATATTGTGTTTTCGCTGTAAAACACTTGATAAATCGGAAATATTGTCTGGAATCACAAGATGCCTGTCTTTCAATTGCTGTACACTATGTATTTCTCAGAAATGTTTTATGATGAGTAATTAGGTATTTGACGTTGGTGTCTGTAAATATTATGGCTGCTTTCGGTGCAATTTCTGATTGTAGCTGAAATGTAAACTATGATTTATACCTGAAATATGCACATTTTTCGAACAAAACATATGCTATACAATACATATGTTATCAGACTGTCATCTGATGAAGTTGTTTCTTGGTTAGTGGCTATTTATATCTTTATTTGGTCGAATTTGTGATAGCTACTGATGGAGTAAAAAACTGATGGAGTAAGAAAAGTGGTGTCTTTTGCTAACGTGGTTAGCTAATAGATTTACATATTGTGTCTTCCCTGTAAAACATTTTAAAAATCGGACATGTTGGCCTGATTCACAAGATGTGTTCCTTTCATATGCTGTATTGGACTTGTTAATGTGTGAAAGTTAAATATTTAAAAAATATATATTTTGAATTTCGCGCCCTGCACTTGAGCTGGATGTTGTCATAAGTGTACCGGTGTCGGGCTGCAGCCCAAACAGGTTAACTAACCTCCAGACGAGCTTCAACGCCATACAACACTCCTTCCGTGGCCTCCAACTGCTCTTAAATGCTAGTAAAACTAAATGCATGCTCTTCAACCGATTGCTGCCCGCACCCTGCTGTCCGACTAGCATCACTACTCTGGACGGTTTTGACCTAAAATATGTGGACAACTACAAATACCTAGGTGTCTGGTTAGACTGTAAACTCTCCTTCCAGACTCACATTAAGCATCTCCAATCCAAAGTTAAATCTAGAATCGGCCTTCTATTTCGCAACAAAGCCTCCTCCACTCATGCTGCCAAACATACCCTCGTAAAACTGACTATCTTACCGATCCTTGATTTCGGCGATGTCATTTACAATAGCCCCTTACTCAGCAAACTGGATGCAGTCTATCACAGTGCCATCCGTTTTGTCACCAAAGCCCCATATACTACCCACCACTGCGACCTGTATGCTCTCGTCGGCACTACATATCCGTCGCCAAACTCACTGGCTCCAGGTCATCTATAAGTCTTTACTAGGTAAATCCCCGCCTTATCTCAGCTCACTCGTCACCATAGCAACACCCGCCCGTAGCACGCGCTCCAGCAGGTATATTTCACTGGTCATCCCCAAAGCCAACACTTCCTTTGGCCGCCTTTCCTTCCAGTTCTCTGCTGCCAATGACTGGAACGAATTGCAAAAATCACTGAAGCTGGAGTCTTATATCTCCCTCTCTAACTTTAAGCATCAGCTGTCAAATCTGTAAATAGCCCACCCAACTACCTCATCCCCATATTATTACTTACCCTCTTGCTCTTTTGCACCACAGTATCTCTACTTGCACATCATCATCTGCACATCTATCACTCCAGTGTTAATGCTAAATTGTAATTATTTTCACCTCTATGGCCTATTTATTGCCTTACCTCCCTCCTCTTATACATTTGCACACACTATACATAGATTTTTCTATTTTCCTTTTCTACTGTGTTATTGACGGTACGTTTGTTTATCCCATGTGTAACTCTATGTTGTTGTTTGTGTCGAACTGCTTTGCTTTATCTTGGCCAGGTCGCAGTTGTAAATGAGAACTTGTTCTCAACTGGCCACCTGGTTAAATAAAGGTGTTCTCAACTAGCCTACCTGGTTAAATAAAGGTGTTCAACTTGCCTACCTGGTTAAATAAAGGTGTTCTCAACTGGCCTACCTGGTTAAATAAATGTGTTCAACTGGCCTACCTGGTTAAATAAAGGTTCTCAACTGGCCTACCTGGTTAAATAAAGGTGTTCTCAACTGGCCTACCTGGTTAAATAAAGGTGTTCAACTGGCCTACCTGGTTAAATAAATGTTCTCAACTGGCCTACCTGGTTAAATAAAGGTGTTCAACTGGCCTACCTGGTTAAATAAATGTTCTCAACTGGCCTACCTGGTTAAATAAAGGTGTTCTCAACTGGCCTACCTGGTTAAATAAAGGTGTTCTCAACTGGCCTACCTGGTTAAATAAAGGTGTTCTCAACTGGCCTACCTGGTTAAATAAAGGTGTTCTCAACTAGCCTACCTGGTTAAATAAAGGTGGAATAAAGGTGTTCTCAACTGGCCTACCTGGTTAAATAAAGGTGTTCTCAACTGGCCTACCTGGTTAAATAAAGGTTCTCAACTGGTCTACCTGGTTAAATAAAGGTGTTCTCAACTGGCCTACCTGGTTAAATAAAGGTGTTCTCAACTGGCCTACCTGGTTAAATAAAGGTGTTCTCAACTGGCCTACCTGGTTAAATAAAGGTTCTCAACCGGCCTACCTGGTTAAATAAAGGTTCTCAACTGGCCTACCTGGTTAAATAAAGGTGTTCTCAACTGGCCAACCTGGTTAAATAAAGGTGTTCTCAACTGGCCTACCTGGTTAAATAAAGGTTCTCAACTGGCCTACCTGGTTAAATAAAGGTGTTCTCAACTGGCCAACCTGGTTAAATAAAGGTGTTCTCAACTGGCCTACCTGGTTAAATAAAGGTGTTCTCAACTGGCCTACCTGGTTAAATAAAGGTGTTCTCAACTGGCCTACCTGGTTAAATAAAGGTGTTCTCAACTGGCCTACCTGGTTAAATAAAGGTTCTCAACTGGCCTACCTGGTTAAATAAAGGTGTTCAACTGGCCTACCTGGTTAAATAAAGGTGTTCTCAACTGGCCTACCTGGTTAAATAAAGGTGTTCTCAACTGGCCAACCTGGTTAAATAAAGGTGTTCTCAACTGGCCTACCTGGTTAAATAAAGGTTCTCAACTGGCCTACCTGGTTAAATAAAGGTGTTCAACTGGCCTACCTGGTTAAATAAAGGTGTTCAACTGGCCTACCTGGTTAAATAAAGGTGATATAAAAATAATTATACAAAAAAAGCAGTTGTGTCAAGTTGGCTGGATGTCCTTTGGGTGGTGAACCATTCTTGATACAAACGGGAAACTGTTGAGCGTGAAAAACCCAGCAGCGTTGCAGTTCTTGATACAAACCGGTGCACCTGGCACCTACTACCATACCCCGTTCAAAGGCACTAAAATATGTTGTCTTGCACATTCACCCTCTGAATGGCACACATACCCAATCCATGTCTCAATTGTCTCAAGTCTTACAAATCCTTCTTTAACCTGTTTCCTCTCCTTCATCTACACTGATTGAAGTGGATTTAACAAGTGACATCAATAAGGGATCATAGCTTTCACCTGGATTCACCTGGTCACTCTATGTCCTGGAAAGACCAGGTGTCCTTAATGTTTCCACAGTGGGATTTAACTGTTGTCAAATGTATTAATTATTGTATTATATAACATTCCAACGTTGTTTATCATTATCTAGTCCAAATATGGCATCGTTCCACTCGTTGTATCCGTTTGGATCAGTTTCAATGTGAGACTTTCATTTTGAAGGTGAACCGCAAATTCTACGATTGTGGCTAATTCTTATTGTGGCTGGCGCCACACATCTCTGGGCTGACGCTGGCTGTTTCAGGTTTTATAACACAGGCTAAATTTAAGCTGTTACAAAACTGTTGCTTTTGTAACACTGTAATTAACACACTTTTAGCTAATTGTTTGCTAATAATGTAGGTCTAGTAGATTTTAATTAGATGTTTAAATGTATTTTCAAATTATTAAATAAAATATCAGTTTTAAAAAAGTGAGGTTTCTGTAGGAGCCAAAAAGAAAATGGCTTATTGTTATTACTAACAAACAACATGTAAGAAAGATAGACACATCGTAGTCTTAGACATTTGATTTATTAGGCCTAACTACATGATACATGTACAAAAGAGCAACAGGATACCTGTTTTGAGACTTTGTCATCCTATAGGAGGATTCCATTCTGAACAAGCTCCAATCAAAAGCCCAGTCAGTCATTACCAACAGTACATACATACTGCTCCTTGTCATGAGCCACTGTCTGGACCAGTACAATCTCTATAGCATGGGAATCTAACATGTATAATTAAATGTCATTTCATATAAAAGTGCAATATGATATGTACTGTATATTGGGTAGTTGACCTGACTTTTCTTGTCCATGATGGCAAACATAAATATTATTTAACTTAAATTGGCTAAAATTGTGATATAATACTAAAAGCTTTGTTTTTAACGTGGATAATGAGTAGATTCATGCAGTGTATCATTTTGTATTCTTGCAATTTTGAACCAAACATGACAATTGTTCAATGGTGTGACTGTCCCAGGTTAAGGTTGTGGAACTTTGAAATTAATGAAAAATGTCATTAAATTCCCTTCACCTACTTCATAGTAATTACACAGAAATATATTTCAATAAATAATAGTCCCCGAGTCTATTCATGATATTACCAAATAGTTATGAGTAATTACATGTTGTCCCTAAAAGCACAATTCTGTGATTATTCATCGATCCAGCATTTGGGCACCATTGCGCTGGGGAGGGTTCTCTTGGAATGAGGAAGTACAGAAGACATGGCTGGATCACATGACCTGGATACACTGGAAGCTTTATAGAAATATTTATCAAAATATTGCACTTCACTGCCATAAGAGGTCAGTTTCTTAGTCCTTTGGTGTGATGCCTTTTGAATGTTTACACTGAGTGTACAAAACATTAAGGACACCTGCTCTTTCCATGACAGACTGACCAGGTGAATCCAGGTGAAAGATATGATCCCTTATTGATGTCACTTCTTAAATCCACTTCTATCAGTGTAGATGAAGGGAGGAGACAGGTTATGGAATCATTTGTAAGCTTTGAGACAATTGAGACATGGATTGGGTATGTGTGCCATTCAGAGAGTGAATGGGCAAGACAAAATAGTTAAGTGCCTTTGAACGGGGTACGGTAGTAGGTGCCAGGCGCACCGGTTTGGGTCAAGAACTGCAACACTGCTGGGTTTTTCACGCTCAACAGTTTCCCGTTTGTATCAAGAACGGTCCACCACCCAAAAGACATCAAGCCAACTTGACACAACTGTAGGAAGCATTGGAGTCATCATGGACCAGCATCCCTGTTGTACGAAAGACTATTGAGAGTAAATATTAGTTAATCATAGGAGAGCTGTAGCTCCACCCACCGGGGATGTCGAGTAGAGCACGCCGGGCGATCTCTAACTGAGGAGACGGAAGTAACTAGAGAAAGTACACAAGCAAAGTAATAAGTTCCAGCCATCTCCTGTGATTACCTTTTTTAGTTATCATTCTTTGTTTTAGCCAAGGCCAGTGTGCGTCCTTCAGAAATGTGAGTTCATATTTCTCACTCTTCATGTATTGTGGACACACTTGTCTTTGTTATGCTACATAGTGTTTTTACAGCGAGCTAGCATCTGTAAGCCTGTTGTTTCTGTCATCTCATTTCAGACATTTAGCATTTCAGTGTATTGTATAATGTCCACCAGTGTCTTATATGAGCTGTGGTTGTTTGGATGTTTACTGTATAGATTATGTGGGTTTTGTGTTAGCAATGAGCCTTGTGGATGTAGCTATATACATACACGTTCATACAGTTGTGTGAGGATGACGGTGCTGCTGGGTAGTCCTGGGTAGTCCTGGGTAGTCCTGTCCTCCTCTGATCATTCATTAGTGAAGTCACAGCCATGTTGTTAGGTTGTATTGTCCTGGGTAGTCCTGGGTAGTCCTGGGTAGTCCTGGGTAGTCCTGTCCTCCTCTGATCATTCAGTAGTGAAGTCACAGCCATGTTGTTAGGTTGTATTGTCCTGTGCAGCATTAAACTACCTCAACAGGAATCCTACCAGTCTGTCATCAGCCCAACATGTCCTCCACTACAGAAACTGAGAAGCAGGAATCCTACCAGTCTGTCATCAGCCCAACATGTCCTCCACTACAGAAACTGAGAAGCAGGAATCCTACCAGTCTGTCATCAGCCCAACATGTCCTCCACTACAGAAACTGAGAAGCATTGTAGTCAATATGGGCCTGTGAGAAGCATTGTAGTCAACATGGACGTGTGAGAAGCATTGTAGTCAACATGGACCTGTGAGAAGCATTGTAGTCAACATGGACGTGTGAGAAGCATTGTAGTCAACATGGACCTGTGAGAAGCATTGTAGTCAACATGGACCTGTGAGAAGCATTGTAGTCAACATGGACGTGTGAGAAGCATTGTAGTCAACATGGACCTGTGAGAAGCATTGTAGTCAACATGGACGTGTGAGAAGCATTGTAGTCAACATGGACCTGTGAGAAGCATTGTAGTCAACATGGACGTGTGAGAAGCATTGTAGTCAACATGGACCTGTGAGAAGCATTGTAGTCAACATGGACGTGTGAGAAGCATTGTAGTCAACATGGACCTGTGAGAAGCATTGTAGTCAACATGGACCTGTGAGGAGCATTGTAGTCAACATGGACCTGTGAGGAGCATTGTAGTCAACATGGACCTGTGAGGAGCATTGTAGTCAACATGGACCTGTGAGAAGCATTGTAGTCAACATGGACCTGTGAGGAGCATTGTAGTCAACATGGACCTGTGAGGAGCATTGAGGTAGACCATTCTCATTAGGGGCAGACCATTCTCATTAGGGGCAGACCATTCTCATTAGGGGCAGACCATTCTCATTAGGGGCAGACCATTCTCATTAGGGGCAGACCATTCTCATTAGGGGCAGACCATTCTCATTAGGGGCAGACCATTCTCATTAGGGGCAGACCATTCTCATTAGGGGTAGACCATTCTCATTAGGGGCAGACCATTCTCATTAGGGGCAGACCATTCTCATTAGGGGCAGACCATTCTCATTAGGGGCAGACCATTCTCATTAGGGGCAGACCATTCTCATTAGGGGCAGACCATTCTCATTAGGGGCAGACCATTCTCATTAGGGGCAGACCATTCTCATTAGGGGCAGACCATTCTCATTAGGGGCAGACCATTCTCATTAGGGGCAGACCATTCTCATTAGGGGCAGACCATTCTCATAGACCATTATCATTAGGGGTAGACCATTATCATTAGGGGTAGACCATTATCATTAGGGGTAGACCATTCTCATTAGGGGCAGACCATTCTCATTAGGGGCAGACCATTCTCATTAGGGGTAGACCATTCTCATTAGGGGCAGACCATTCTCATTAGGGGCAGACCATTCTCATTAGGGGCAGACCATTCTCATTAGGGGCAGACCATTCTCATTAGGGGCAGACCATTCTCATTAGGGGCAGACCATTCTCATTAGGGGTAGACCATTATCATTAGGGGTAGACCATTCTCATTAGGGGCAGACCATTCTCATTAGGGGCAGACCATTCTCATTAGGGGTAGACCATTCTCATTAGGGGCAGACCATTCTCATTAGGGGCAGACCATTCTCATTAGGGGCAGACCATTCTCATTAGGGGCAGACCATTCTCATTAGGGGCAGACCATTCTCATTAGGGGTAGACCATTCTCATTAGGGGCAGACCATTCTCATTAGGGGTAGACCATTCTCATTAGGGGTAGACCATTCTCATTAGGGGTAGACCATTCTCATTAGGGGTAGACCATTCTCATTAGGGGTAGACCATTCTCATTAGGGGTAGACCATTCTCATTAGGGGCAGACCATTCTCATTAGGGGCAGACCATTCTCATTAGGGGTAGACCATTCTCATTAGGGGCAGACCATTCTCATTAGGGGCAGACCATTCTCATTAGGGGCAGACCATTCTCATTAGGGGCAGACCATTCTCATTAGGGGCAGACCATTCTCATTAGGGGCAGACCATTCTCATTAGGGGCAGACCATTCTCATTAGGGGTAGACCATTCTCATTAGGGGCAGACCATTCTCATTAGGGGCAGACCATTCTCATTAGGGGCAGACCATTCTCATTAGGGGCAGACCATTCTCATTAGGGGCAGACCATTCTCATTAGGGGCAGACCATTCTCAGTAAGGAGAGGGGATAACCCTATAGGACAGCAGTTGATTGAGGATCCCACCACCAATGACAACACATGGTTAACTGGTCCATAGGTTGTGAAGAGAGAGCTGTGAGATCTAGGGTCAGTTTACCAAACCTTAACACTGTCTGGGAGGTGGGATTTTCATCCTGACTCACTAAAACATTACATAAAATATGGATATTGCATAATGTCAAATACTACTTTGTTGGACAGAATACCTGTATTTTTATTTAGCATGGATTCTCACCTTGTTATCTGGGTGTCTTCATTCTTCTGAAAAAACTTGATAATGATTAACGTTATGGAAGTTATTGAATAAACCAGTTCATAAATCCAGCCGAGAGAAGAGGACCCAAACCCTAAACAGTTACATCCGGAAGCTGCGCTCAGTTTATGTATTTGGCGAGCAAGTAAAGCAAAAAGCTTCTATCACCCTGGTAAAACATTGCATATAAATGTCCTCTCTTCCATGTATATAAATAATCCACTGGTGACCACTGAGCGTCCCTCGAAGGCTGCAAAAGAACAGCTGTATTCGAGAGAGAAGTTTCAGTCTCGCTCCCTGCTTCGATCGGCTCCTCTTTCCCACAACATTCAAAGCAGCGAGTCTCCCCTCCGTCTCAACTGGTATTCTGCCAGCAGCACAAATGATAACGTCACGTTGTATGCTAATGAGGAAACCTATTGAGTAATTCCAATTAGATATGTTTTATTTATTTAAAACAGTAGTGTAAAGTACTTGTAAAATACTTTAAAGTACTACTTAAGTAATTTTGTGGGGTATCTGTACCTTACTATTGATATGTTTTGTGTTTACTCCACTACATTCCTAAAGGAAATAATGTACTTTTTACTCCATACATTTTCCCTGACACACAAAAGTAATCATTACATTTTGAATGCTTAGCAGCACAGGAAAATGGTCCAATTCACACACCTATCAAGAGAACATCCCTGGTCATCACTACCGCCTCTGATCTGGAGGACTCACTAAACAGAGAACATCCCTGCTCATCCCTACTGCCTCTGATCTGGAGGACTCACTAAACAGAGAACATCCCTGGTCATCCCTACTGTCTCTGATCTGGAGGACTCACTAAACAGAGAACATCCCTGGTCATCCCTACTGCCTCTGATCTGGAGGACTCACTAAACAGAGAACATCCCTGGTCATCCCTACTGCCTCTGATCTGGAGGACTCACTAAACAGAGAACATCCCTGGTCATCCCTACTGCCTCTGATCTGGAGGACTCACTAAACAGAGAACATCCCTGGTCATCCCTACTGCCTCTGATCTGGAGGACTCACTAAACAGAGAACATCCCTGGTCATCCCTGCTGCCTCTGATCTGGAGGACTCACTAAACAGAGAACATCCCTGGTCATCCCTACTGCCTCTGATCTGGAGGACTCACTAAACAGAGAACATCCCTGGTCATCCCCACTGCCTCTGATCTGGAGGACTCACTAAACAGAGAACATCCCTGGTCATCCCCACTGCCTCTGATCTGGAGGACTCACTAAACAGAGAACATCCCTGGTCATCTCTACTGCCTCTGATCTGGAGGACTCACTAAACAGAGAACATCCCTGGTCATCCCCACTGCCTCTGAACTGGAGGACTCACTAAACAGAGAACATCCCTGGTCATCCCTACTGCCTCTGATCTGGAGGACTCACTAAACAGAGAACATCCCTGGTCATCCCTACTGCCTCTGATCTGGAGGACTCACTAAACAGAGAACATCCCTGGTCATCCCCACTGCCTCTGATCTGGAGGACTCACTAAACAGAAAACATCCCTGGTCCTCCCCACTGCCTCTGATCTGGAGGACTCACTAAACAGAGAACATCCCTGGTCATCCCTACTGCCTCTGAACTGGAGGACTCACTAAACAGAGAACATCCCTGGTCATCCCTACTGCCTCTGATCTGGAGGACTCACTAAACAGAGAACATCCCTGGTCATCCCTACTGCCTCTGATCTGGAGGACTCACTAAACACAAAGGCTTCGTTTGTAAATTATGTCTGAGTGTTGGAGAGTGCTCCTGGCTATCTTTAAATTTAAAAAAACAAGAAAATTGTGCCACCTGGTTTGCTTAATATAAGGAATTTGAAATGATTTATACTTTTAATTTTGATACTTTAGTTAATTCATTTTTATTTAAAACCAAATACTTTTACTCAAGTAATATTTTACTGGGTGACTTTTTTCATTTTCTATTAAAAAGTATCTTTACTTTTACTCAAGTATGACAATTGGGTACTTTTTCCACTACTGTATTTAAATATAGCCTTCAACATACCAGTATTTGTGTAAACTTTCAGAAGAAATAATGGAATTAATAATACAATATAAAAAAAGAAATGACCCATTTATTTTTTCAAAGGTGGTAGGTAGCAAGTTTCAAGTTTTAATGTCATGTGCATAAGTACAGTGAAATGGCTTCCTTGAAGCTCTAAACCCAGTAGTCAATATCAATGTAGCACTAAAGATAACAAGGTAGAACAAACACACAAGAAAGGAAGAAGCTACTGTACAGTTTATACAGGGTCAGTACCATATTAACACTGTACAGGGATACTGGAGTGATGGAGGTAGATATGTATAGGGGTAAGGTGACTATATACAGGGTCAGTACCATATTAACACTGTACAGGGATACTGGAGTGATGGAGGTAGATATGTATAGGGGTAAGGTGACTATATACAGGGTCAGTACCATATTAACAATGTACAGGGATACTGGAGTGATGGAGGTAGATATGTATAGGGGTAAGGTGACTATATACAGGGTCAGTACCATATTAACACTGTACAGGGATACTGGAGTGATGGAGGTAGATATGTAGAGGGGTAAGGTGACTATATACAGGGTCAGTACCATATTAACACTGTACAGGGATACTGGAGTGATGGAGGTAGATATGTATAGGGGTAAGGTGACTATATACAGGGTCAGTACCATATTAACAATGTACAGGGATACTGGAGTGATGGAGGTAGATATGTATAGGGGTAAGGTGACTATATACAGGGTCAGTACCATATTAACACTGTACAGGGATACTGGAGTGATGGAGGTAGATATGTATAGGGGGAAGGTGACTATATACAGGGTCAGTACCATATTAACACTGTACAGGGATACTGGAGTGATGGAGGTAGATATGTATAGGGGGAAGGTGACTATATACAGGGTCAGTACCATATTAACAATGTACAGGGATACTGGAGTGATGGAGGTAGATATGTATAGGGGTAAGGTGACTATATACAGGGTCAGTACCATATTAACAATGTACAGGGATACTGGAGTGATGGAGGTAGATATGTATAGGGGTAAGGTGACTATATACAGGGTCAGTACCATATTAACACTGTACAGGGATACTGGAGTGATGGAGGTAGATATGTATAGGGGGAAGGTGACTATATACAGGGTCAGTACCATATTAACACTGTACAGGGATACTGGAGTGATGGAGGTAGATATGTATAGGGGTAAGGTGACTATATACAGGGTCAGTACCATATTAACAATGTGCAGGGATACTGGAGTGATGGAGGTAGATATGTATAGTGATGGAGGTAGATATGTATAGGGGTAAGGTGACTAGGCGTCAGGATATTTGATAAACAGAGTAGCAGCAGTGTATGTGATGATTATATATGATTGTGTGTAGAGTCAGTGTAAATGTGCAACAGGTAGCCTAGTGGTTAGAGCGTTAGGCCAATAACCAAAAGGTTGCTGGATCAAATCCCCGAGCTGACAAGGTAAACCTCTGTCGTTCTGAACAAGTTAACCCACTGTTCCCCAGTAGGCCGTCAGTGTAAATGAGAATTTGTTCTTAACTGACTTGCCTAGTTTGATAAAGGTTCACTGTAAAAAGTGTGTAGAGTCCTGTGAGTGTGTATAGAGACAGTGCAAAAATGTCAATAAAACAAGGACCAACTCAGTCTGTGTTGCCATTCTGTTAGCTTAGCCTGCTGCACCTGAGTGGTCTAAGGCACTGCATCTCAGTGCTAGAGGTGTCACTACAGGCCCTGGTTTGATTCCAGGCTGTATCACAACCGGCTGTGATTGGGCGGCGCACAATTGTCCGGGGTAGGTTGTCTTTGTAAATAAGAGTTTGACTCGCCTACTAAGGATAAATGAAAAAGCTATTTATCAGTCTTATGTCTTGGGGACAGAAACTGTTCAGGACCCTGTTTGTGTCAGACTTGATGCACCGGTGCTGTGCAGAAGCAGAGAGAACAGTCTATGGCTGGAGTCTTTAACAATTTTCTGGGCCTTCACAACGTGAAAAACAGTTGTGCTGCACGAGTGCTAAAACATGGATATTTCCCAAGTTTAGCATGCATGTCTTTGCAGGGGGGGGGGGACTCTTATTAGGATAATTAAAAAATCATCAATCATGCTGGCAGCATAATATCCTGCTGCCAGCAGAACGGTAATAGAGTCCCCGCAGAGCACTGGTTCTGATGTCTGTAAGAACGTGAGCATCAAAAAATGATGACACTTTGAGGACTGGCTCCACACACTGCTATCTGCTGCCCCCCGGTGGATACGTGGGACCCCAGTCAGAGTAGAGACACAAACGTTTGAATTAAAGTTTAGATGTTTGTTTTTGTTTTTACCTTTATTTAACTAGGCAAGTCAGTTAAGAACAAATTCTTATTTACAATGACGGCCTAGAAACAGTGGCTTAACTGCCTTATTCAGGGGCAGAACGACAGATGTCTTACCTTGTAAGATCAGGGATTCGATCCAGCAACCTGCCGCCCCTTATTTGATATGCTAGACATTATTGGACATGCGCATTTACATTTGGGACTGACGCTGTTTATTAAGTTTACTGAGCACTCCAGTCCTTCCCCAGAAGTATAATGCAAACGGTACCAGACCCATCTATTTCGTCCCTCCATATTTGCCGTAGCTTATCGTAACAAGGAAATATGCCAAAGTTCATGGTCGTCACTAGTTACCACAACCGCAAAGCCCTAAACCCCCCTATTTTTTTTAAATGCATCTTAAAGTTTAACTTTATACCTAACTTTAACCACCGTGCTAACCTTATGCCTAATCCTAATCTCAATGAGACCAAAAAGCACATTTCTGTTTTCATTAATTTTTACGATATAGCCTATTTCGACTTTGTGGCTGTAATAACTAGTGGAAACCAAAGTTCAATGGCTGGATCATTGGCCGTGTTCGAGAGCATCAACACCGTGATGTTTCATAGGAACGTTGTAAATGACTGACTGATCTACAAATAACATTGACAAGTAATTTATGATGCAAGGTGACTTGTAGATCACTCAGCTTCGACTTGCCTTTAAAGTCGGCTGAAATGTCGAACGCTCCCAGTGTTGCAAGAGGCGAACTCTAGCCACACGATACACTGTAACAAACTCACCATTCCTGCGTAGACGCTTGCGAATAGACAGTGTCTGTGCATTGCACGGGCTTGATTGTGGTTGTATATCTGTGGATAGTTTAGCTTCAAGTATCAGTTTACTTACTTACTTTAACACCACAATGCACAGAGTAAAGGTCGTTTTTGGTCATTTATCGCCACCGAACACGTTCAAATCCCACAGTGATCATATTGTCTCCGGGGTAGAATGTAGTGCTTTATCCGCCAGTCCAGATGATATAGTGGTGGTCCACGGGCTGAGGACTGCTTTCGGCAAGGCTAAAAGAGGATCTTTCAAGGTAAGGAGGACTAACGTCGCGTTTCAAAACAAATAGGAAAAAGCTCAGACTGGGAAAAATCGATTTGAATGGTGCTTCTACACCTGCATTGCTTGCTGTTTGGGGTTTTAGGCTGGGTTTCTATACAGCACTTTGAGATATCAGCTGATGTAAGAAGGGCTTTATAAATACATTTGATTTGATCCAACTCGGAATTCCACATCCGGAACGCGTTTCTCTTTCTAGAGCTCCGACTTCCCGAGCTGAAGATCACTGACGTCATGATTTGACCTCGTATTTTCCCGAGTTCCCAGTTGTTTTGAACGCGGCAATAGCCCTTGATCATGACTCCATTACATTAGACATGCAGTACCTTCAGAAAGTATTCATACTCCTGACTTATTCCACATGTTGTTGTGTTTAAAGCCTGAATTCAAAATGGATAAAAAAATAAAGATCTCATCCACACACAATACACAAAACATCCACACACAATACCCTATAACAGCAGAAATACAGGAGTATTTCCAAAATCCTTTAAAAAACATAAACATTCATATATATATATATAATTAATATGTACATTAATATATATATTCGTATTCAGGACATAAAGTTCATTTCTTTGCCCCATTTTTTGCAGTATTACTTTAGTGCCTTGTTGCAAACAGGATGCATGTTTTGGAATATTTGTTATTCTGTCTTTTCACTCTGTCATTTAGGTTAGTATTGTGGAGTAACTGCAATGTTGTTGATCCATTCTCAGTTTTCTTTGGCAATTTTTCCGGGGCCTTCCTCTGACACCGCCTGATAGCGATCTTGGATGTAAGGGAGCTTGGCCCCAGTGATATACTGGGCTGTCCGCACCACCCTCTAGCGCTTTGCCATACCAAACGGTGAATCCGCCAGTCAAGATGATTTCTGGTACACCTGTAAAACTTTGACGGTCCGAGGGCACATGCCAAATCTTTTCAGCCTTCTGCGGGGGAAGAGGCACTGTCGTACCCTCTTAACATGGTCCACACACCCGCACAGTCGTTAAGTCCTTAGTGTTGCTTATCCTTATGCTGCTTCAATGTATCCCATATCAGCTTAAAAATGTTTTGGTCACAGAGAAAAAGCACATCTCTCAACTGTTTTTACCAACAACCTGGAATCACTAGTTATTACTTATAAACAAAAATACTAAATATAAACGCAATATGTAAAGTGTTGGTCCAATGTTTCATGAGCTGAAATAAAAGATCCCAGAAATGTTCCATACGCACAAGAAGCTGATTTCTCTCTAATTTTGTGCACAAATTTGTTTACATCCCTGTTAGTGAGCATTTCTCCTTTGCCAAGATAACATATCCACTTGGCAGGTGTGACATATGTGTGACATATGAAGAAGGCACTGAATAATCTCAGCGATTGTTCAAATAATAAACCAAACAACATTGTAGCCTTATTATACTGAACAAAAATATAAACGCAACAATTTCAACCATTTTACTGAGGTACAGTTCATATAAGGAAAAGTAAATTGAAGTAAATTTATTTAGGCACTAAACTATGGATTTCATATGACTGGGAATACAAAATAAAGTAGAGGCTTGGATCAGAAAACCAGTCAGTATCTGGTGTAACCACCGTTTGCCTCATGCAACGTGTCACATCACCTTTTCATGATCAGGCTGTTGATTGTGGCCTGTGGAATGTTGTCCCCCTCTTCAATGGCTGCGCGAAGTTGCGGGACCTGGAACATGCTGTCGTACACGTCGATCCAGAGCATCCCGAACATGCTCAATGGGTGGCATGCCTGGTGAGTGTGCAGGCCATCGAAGAACTGGGACATTTTCAGCTTCCAGATATTGTATACAGATCCTTGCGACATGGGGCCGTGCATTATCATGCTGAAACATGAGGTGGTGGCGGCGGATGAATGTAACGGCAATGGGCCTCAGGATCTCGTTTATACGGTATCTCTGTGCATTCAAATTGCCATTGTTAAAATGCAATTGTGTTCGTTTATACCTACTCATACCATAACGCCGCCGCCACCATGAGGCACTCTGTTGACATCCGTAAACGGCTCGCCCACACAACGCCAGACACGTGGACTGTGGTTGTGAGGCCCGGTTGGGCGTACTGCCAAATTCTCGAAAACTACGTTGGATGCGGCTCATGGTAGAGAAATGAACATTACAATTCTATGGCAACAGATCTGGTGGACATTCCTGCGGTCAGCATGCCAATTTCCCGCTCCCTCAAAACTTGACATCTGTGGCATTGTGTTGTGATAAAACGGCACATTTTAGTGTGACCTTTTATTGTCCCCAGCACAAGGCGATCGGACAAAAACCTAACCACTTCAATGACTAATTTATCTGAACGGGGGAAAAAACCACCACCAAATTCACTGAGAATACAAACAGTATGTTGAACAAACAATGCTCCACGTCCCAGCTTTATAGTACTGGTCAAACATGGAGAACTGACACTGTACTGGCTGTTGGGGTTAATGTGGGGTTTGGAGGGTCCATTGGTGGCTTCTGACCATGTTTTAATCATTGTTAAGGGATTTGGTCCAAATCAGACTTTAGCTACTATAGTTATTGAATATTACATGAATCCTATAAACAATTTGGGTGCAATCGATTAGCTTAATTTCTCAAAGTGTAATCTTTCAACAAAATAATGTTTCAGACATGCTAATCGTATCTGTTTCTAACTACAGAAACTATTTGAGAACAATCTGAGATGGTTGGTGTCAAATCCTCTTCTGCTTTGTGAGGTGGAATGACCCATGTGTAACTCAATGTTCTGTCTGTCTGTCTGCCTGTGTCTGTCTGTCTGTCTGTCTGTCTGTCTGTCTGTCTGTCTGTCTGTCTGTCTGTCAGGACACCACTCCAGACGAGCTGCTGAGTTGTGTGATGACAGCGGTCCTGGTAGATGTGGGACTGTCGCCTGAGAGACTAGGGGACATCTGTGTGGGTGAGTAATCAATGGCTACCTACCCCATAGAAGACCTATGATAAGGGTTTGTAAGTCATGTTTAATGTATACTTTATCAGTAATGTTTTTCTGCCCTCTAGGTAATGTTCTGCAGCCTGGGGCAGGTGCTCTCATGGCCAGAGTGGCTCACTTCCTCAGGTGAGTCTGCCTTATCAAATCAAAATCAAATCAAATCAAATTTTATTTGTCACATACACATGGTTAGCAGATGTTAATGCGAGTGTAGCGAAATGCTTGTGCTTCTAGTTCCGACAATGCAGTAATAACCAACGAGTAATCTAACCTAACAATTCCACAACTACTACCTTATACACACAAGTGTAAAGGGATAAAGAATATGTACATAAAGATATATGAATGAGTGATGGTACAGAACGGCATAGGCAAGATGCAGTAGATGGTATAGAGTACAGTATATACATATACATATGAGATGAGTAATGTAGGGTATGTAAACATTATATTAAGTGGCATTGTTTAAAGTGGCTAGTGGTACATTTTTACATAATTTCCATCAATTCCCATTATTAAAGTGGCTGGAGTTGAGTCAGTATGTTGGCAGCGGCCGCTAAATGTTAGTGATGGCTGTTTAACAGTCTGATGGCCTTGAGATAGAAGCTGTTTTTCAGTCTCTCGGTCCCAGCTTTGATGCACGTGTACTGACCTCGCCTTCTGGATGATAGCGGGGTGAACAGGCAGTGGCTCGGGTGGTTGTTGTCCTTGATGATCTTTATGGCCTTCCTGTGACATCGGGTGGTGTAGGTGTCCTGGAGGGCAGGTAGTTTGCCCCCGGTGATGCGTTGTGCAGATCTCACCACCCTCTGGAGAGCCTTACGGTTGTGGGCGGAGCAGTTGCCGTACCAGGCGGTGATTCAGCCCGACAGGATGCTCTCGATTGTGCATCTGTAGAAGTTTGTGAGTGCCTTTGGTGACAAGCCGAATTTCTTCAGCCTCCTGAGGTTGAAGAGGCGCTGCTGCGCCTTCTTCACAACGCTGTCTGTGTGGGTGGACCAATTCAGTTTGTCCGTGATGTGTACACCGAGGAACTTAAAACTTTCCACCTTCTCCACTACTGACCTGTCGATGTGGATAGGGGGGTGCTCCCTCTGCTGTTTCCTGAAGTCCACAATCATCTCCTTTGTTTTGTTGACGTTGAGTGTGAGGTTATTTTCCTGACACCACACTCCGAGGGCCCTCACCTCCTCCCTGTAGGCCGTCTCGTCGTTGTTGGTAATCAAGCCTAACACTGGAGTGTCGTCCGCAAACTTGATGATTGAGTTGGAGGCGTGCATGGCCACGCAGTCGTGGGTGAACAGGGAGTACAGGAGAGGGCTCAGAACGCACCCTTGTGGGGCCCCAGTGTTGAGGATCAGCGGGGTGGAGATGTTGTTACCTACCCTCACCACCTGGGGGCGGCCCTTACTGTTAGATATGACGCACAGGTAAATAGAATGGCACTGAATGGTTTTAACCAGGAATGTATGTCTTTCCTAGTGAGTTCCCAGAGACTGTCCCTGTCTACACCGTCAACAGGATGTGTTCCTCTGGACTACAGGCTCTGTTCAACATCGCAGGTAATAATCCCACATATTAGTGTTAGTGTGTAGGCCTATGTAACTAGATGAACTCTTCAGCCCTCATTTATGGCTACAAACTCCATCTTTAGGAACTATCACACCACCATGATAGAGTTGATTTAGTTAACATGTGTTCTCTCTATGTTCCAGGAGCCATCAGGAGTGGGTCATATGATATGGGTCTGGCCTGTGGGTTAGTATAGTCTCCTGTTTTAACCTTGTATGCCTGAAGAATGGATCCTATTTCACTCTTAATATAAAGTCCAGGTTCCTGAACAGTATAGAAGTTGAACCTATAACCTGCCGACCCAGTCCAGGTTCCTAAACAGTATAGAAGTTGAACCTTATAACCTGCCGACCCAGTCCAGGTTCCTGAACAGTATAGAAGTTGAACCTATAACCTGCCGACCCAGTCCAGGTTCCTAAACAGTATAGAAGTTGAACCTTATAACCTGCCGACACAGTCCAGGTTCCTAAACAGTATAGAAGTTGAACCTATAACCTGCCGACCCAGTCCAGGTTCCTGAACAGTATAGAAGTTGAACCTATAACCTGCCGAAACAGTCCAGGTTCCTAAACAGTATAGAAGTTGAACCTATAACCTGCCGAAACAGTCCAGGTTCCTAAACAGTATAGAAGTTGAACCTTATAACCTGCCGACCCAGTCCAGGTTCCTAAACAGTATACAAGTTGAACCTTATAACCTGCCGACCCAGTCCAGGTTCCTGAACAGTATAGAAGTTGAACCTATAACCTGCCGACACAGTCCAGGTTCCTGAACAGTATAGAAGTTGAACCTATAACCAAAACAGTATAGAAGTTGAACCTATAACCTGCCGACACAGTCTAGGTTCCTAAACAGTATAGAAGTTGAACCTATAACCTGCCGAAACAGTCCAGGTTCCTGAATGGCTACTGTTATTTTGGCTTGTCTCCAGAGTGGAAAGCATGTCTCTGCGGGACGCTGGGGAACCAGGCGATGTGAGCTCCAGACTTATGGACTACGAGAAGGCTAGAGACTGTGTCATACCTATGGGGTAAGGTTGTGCATAACCATTTATATGAATTATGGCTAGGCTATATGATGCTATATGAATTATGGCTAGGCTATATGATGCTATATGAATTATGGCGAGGCTATATGATGCTATGTGAATTATGGCTAGGCTATATGATGCTATGTGAATTATGGCTAGGCTATATGATGCTATGTGAATTATGGCTAGGCTATATGATGCTATATGAATTATGGCTAGGCTATATGATGCTATATGAATTATGGCTAGGCTATATGATGCTATATGCATTATGGCTAGGCTATATGATGCTATATGTATTATGGCTAGGCTATATGATGCCATATGAATTATGGCTAGGCTATATGATGCTATGTGAATTATGGCTAGGCTATATGATGCTATATGAATTATGGCTAGGCTATATGATGCTATATGAATTATGGCTAGGCTATATGATGCTATGTGAATTATGGCTAGGCTATATGATGCTATGTGAATTATGGCTAGGCTATATGATGCTATATGAATTATGGCTAGGCTATATGATGCTATATGAATTATGGCTAGGCTATATGATGCTATGTGAATTATGGCTAGGCTATATGAATTATGGCTAGGCTATATGATGCTATGTGAATTATGGCTAGGCTATATGATGCTATGTGAATTATGGCTAGGCTATATGATGCTATGTGAATTATGGCTAGGCTATATGATGCCATATGATTTACATCTGCAAATGTAGCGGCAATGTGGCAATGACAAAGGCTGATTAGAACGTTTCACAGAGAACTTGAAATGGAGGTTGGGTATTGCACGTTTGCAACAACGTATCCAGTTAATGCTAGCTCAGTGTGTTATTCCCCTGTTCCTCTGAACACAGTACATTATCAGCAGTTAGAATACAGAATATTCCCCTGTTCCTCTGAACACAGTACATTATCAGCAGTTAGAATACAGAATATTCCCCTGTTCCTCTGAACACAGTACATTATCAGCAGTTCGTTTTCTGACCTTAGCCCCATGCAGCATTTATTCTGACTCAGATTAGTCTCACAGTGGTAACCATAGTAACAGGGGTAGTGGTTGTGATCGGTCACTGCTCTCTGTACCACATGGTACTACTACTACTGGGAATATCAATTGAGCACCTCTCTGTGGGACTGACTGCAGTGGTGTCATGTTGTCTGTGTTGATAATGTGCCCGGGCTGCGGTGTGTGTCACCATATAATAATCTGTGTGTTTCGGCGGCAGCATCACCTCAGAGAATGTGGCAGAGCGGTTCGGTGTCTCCAGAGAGAAGCAGGATGCATTTGCCTTCAGCTCTCAGCAGAAGTAAGAGAATTATGTCATAATATTACCATGGAGCTGTTATCCTCTGATATAATATTACCATGGAGCTGGTATCCACTCTGATATAATATTACCATGGAGCTGTTATCCACTGATATAATATTACCATGGAGCTGTTATCCACTCTGATATAATATTACCATGGAGCTGTTATCCACTCTGATATAATATTACCATGGAGCTGTTATCCACTGATATAATATTACCATGGAGCTGTTATCCACTGATATAATATTACCATGGAGCTGTTATCCACTCTGATATAATATTACCATGGAGCTGTTATCCACTGATATAATATTACCATGGAGCTGTTATCCCCTGATATAATATTACCATGGAGCTGTTATCCACTCTGATATAATATTACCATGGAGCTGTTATCCACTGATATAATATTACCATGGAGCTGTTATCCACTCTGATATAATATTACCATGGAGCTGTTATCCACTGATATAATATTACCATGGAGCTGTTATCTACTGATATAATATTACCATGGAGCTGTTATCCACTGATATAATATTACCATGGAGCTGTTATCCACTCTGATATAATATTACCATGGAGCTGTTATCCACTGATATAATATTACCATGGAGCTGTTATCTACTGATATAATATTACCATGGAGCTGTTATCCACTGATATAATATTACCATGGAGCTGTTATCCACTCTGATATAATATTACCATGGAGCTGTTATCCACTGATATAATATTACCATGGAGCTGTTATCTACTGATATAATATTACCATGGAGCTGTTATCCACTCTGATATAATATTACCATGGAGCTGTTATCCACTCTGATATAATATTACCATGGAGCTGTTATCCACTCTGATATAATATTACCATGGAGCTGTTATCCACTCTGATATAATATTACCATGGAGCTGTTATCCACTCTGATATAATATTACCATGGAGCTGTTATCCACTCTGATATAATATTACCATGGAGCTGTTATCCACTGATATAATATTACCATGGAGCTGTTATCCACTGATATAATATTACCATGGAGCTGTTATCCACTCTGTTATAATATTACCATGGAGCTGTTATCCACTCTGATATAATATTACCATGGAGCTGTTATCCACTCTGATATAATATTACCATGGAGCTGTTATCCACTCTGATATAATATTACCATGGAGCTGTTATCCACTCTGATATAATATTACCATGGAGCTGTTATCCACTCTGATATAATATTACCATGGAGCTGTTATCCACTCTGATATAATATTACCATGGAGCTGTTATCCACTGATATAATATTACCATGGAGCTGTTATCCACTGATATAATATTACCATGGAGCTGTTATCCACTCTGATATAATATTACCATGGAGCTGTTATCCACTCTGATATAATATTACCATGGAGCTGTTATCCACTCTGATATAATATTACCATGGAGCTGTTATCCACTCTGATATAATATTACCATGGAGCTGTTATCCACTCTGATATAATATTACCATGGAGCTGTTATCCACTCTGATATAATATTACCATGGAGCTGTTATCTACTGATATAATATTACCATGGAGCTGTTATCCACTCTGATATAATATTACCATGGAGCTGTTATCCACTCTGATATAATATTACCATGGAGCTGTTATCTACTGATATAATATTACCATGGAGCTGTTATCCACTCTGATATAATATTACCATGGAGCTGTTATCCACTCTGATATAATATTACCATGGAGCTGTTATCCACTCTGATATAATATTACCATGGAGCTGTTATCCACTGATATAATATTACCATGGAGCTGTTATCCACTCTGATATAATATTACCATGGAGCTGTTATCCACTGATATAATATTACCATGGAGCTGTTATCCACTGATATAATATTACCATGGAGCTGTTATCTACTGATATAATATTACCATGGAGCTGTTATCCACTCTGATATAATATTACCATGGAGCTGTTATCCACTCTGATATAATATTACCATGGAGCTGTTATCCACTGATATAATATTACCATGGAGCTGTTATCCACTGATATAATATTACCATGGAGCTGTTATCCACTCTGATATAATATTACCATGGAGCTGTTATCCACTCTGATATAATATTACCATGGAGCTGTTATCTACTGATATAATATTACCATGGAGCTGTTATCCACTGATATAATATTACCATGGAGCTGTTATCCACTCTGATATAATATTACCATGGAGCTGTTATCCACTCTGATATAATATTACCATGGAGCTGTTATCCACTCTGATATAATATTACCATGGAGCTGTTATCCACTCTGATATAATATTACCATGGAGCTGTTATCCACTCTGATATAATATTACCATGGAGCTGTTATCCACTGATATAATATTACCATGGAGCTGTTATCCACTCTGATATAATATTACCATGGAGCTGTTATCCACTGATATAATATTACCATGGAGCTGTTATCCACTGATATAATATTACCATGGAGCTGTTATCCACTGATATAATATTACCATGGAGCTGTTATCCACTCTGATATAATATTACCATGGAGCTGTTATCCACTGATATAATATTACCATGGAGCTGTTATCCACTGATATAATATTACCATGGAGCTGTTATCCACTGATATAATATT
The DNA here is from genome assembly GCF_016432855.1 of Salvelinus namaycush. NCBI lineage: Eukaryota > Metazoa > Chordata > Actinopteri > Salmoniformes > Salmonidae > Salvelinus > Salvelinus namaycush. The sequence continues at coordinate 37,052,996 of NC_052339.1, read as the reverse complement.
ACCATGGAGCTGTTATCCACTCTGATATAATATTACCATGGAGCTGTTATCCACTCTGATATAATATTACCATGGAGCTGTTATCCACTGATATAATATTACCATGGAGCTGTTATCCACTGATATAATATTACCATGGAGCTGTTATCCACTCTGATATAATATTACCATGGAGCTGTTATCCACTGATATAATATTACCATGGAGCTGTTATCCACTGATATAATATTACCATGGAGCTGTTATCCACTGATATAATATTACCATGGAGCTGTTATCCACTCTGATATAATATTACCATGGAGCTGTTATCCACTCTGATATAATATTACCATGGAGCTGTTATCCACTGATATAATATTACCATGGAGCTGTTATCCACTGATATAATATTACCATGGAGCTGTTATCCACTCTGATATAATATTACCATGGAGCTGTTATCCACTCTGATATAATATTACCATGGAGCTGTTATCCACTCTGATATAATATTACCATGGAGCTGTTATCCACTGATATAATATTACCATGGAGCTGTTATCCACTCTGATATAATATTACCATGGAGCTGTTATCCACTCTGATATAATATTACCATGGAGCTGTTATCCACTCTGATATAATATTACCATGGAGCTGTTATCCACTCTGATATAATATTACCATGGAGCTGTTATCCACTGATATAATATTACCATGGAGCTGTTATCCACTCTGATATAATATTACCATGGAGCTGTTATCCACTCTGATATAATATTACCATGGAGCTGTTATCCACTGATATAATATTACCATGGAGCTGTTATCCACTCTGATATAATATTACCATGGAGCTGTTATCCACTGATATAATATTACCATGGAGCTGTTATCCACTCTGATATAATATTACCATGGAGCTGTTATCCACTGATATAATATTACCATGGAGCTGTTATCCACTGATATAATATTACCATGGAGCTGTTATCCACTGATATAATATTACCATGGAGCTGTTATCCACTGATATAATATTACCATGGAGCTGTTATCTACTGATATAATATTACCATGGAGCTGTTATCCACTCTGATATAATATTACCATGGAGCTGTTATCCACTCTGATATAATATTACCATGGAGCTGTTATCCACTGATATAATATTACCATGGAGCTGTTATCTACTGATATAATATTACCATGGAGCTGTTATCCACTCTGATATAATATTACCATGGAGCTGTTATCCACTCTGATATAATATTACCATGGAGCTGTTATCCACTGATATAATATTACCATGGAGCTGTTATCCACTCTGATATAATATTACCATGGAGCTGTTATCCACTGATATAATATTACCATGGAGCTGTTATCCACTCTGATATAATATTACCATGGAGCTGTTATCCACTGATATAATATTACCATGGAGCTGTTATCCACTGATATAATATTACCATGGAGCTGTTATCCACTGATATAATATTACCATGGAGCTGTTATCCACTGATATAATATTACCATGGAGCTGTTATCCACTCTGATATAATATTACCATGGAGCTGTTATCCACTCTGATATAATATTACCATGGAGCTGTTATCCACTCTGATATAATATTACCATGGAGCTGTTATCCACTCTGATATAATATTACCATGGAGCTGTTATCCACTCTGATATAATATTACCATGGAGCTGTTATCTACTGATATAATATTACCATGGAGCTGTTATCCACTCTGATATAATATTACCATGGAGCTGTTATCCACTCTGATATAATATTACCATGGAGCTGTTATCCACTGATATAATATTACCATGGAGCTGTTATCCACTCTGATATAATATTACCATGGAGCTGTTATCCACTCTGATATAATATTACCATGGAGCTGTTATCCACTCTGATATAATATTACCATGGAGCTGTTATCCACTCTGATATAATATTACCATGGAGCTGTTATCCACTCTGATATAATATTACCATGGAGCTGTTATCCACTCTGATATAATATTACCATGGAGCTGTTATCCACTGATATAATATTACCATGGAGCTGTTATCCACTGATATAATATTACCATGGAGCTGTTATCCACTGATATAATATTACCATGGAGCTGTTATCTACTGATATAATATTACCATGGAGCTGTTATCCACTCTGATATAATATTACCATGGAGCTGTTATCCACTCTGATATAATATTACCATGGAGCTGTTATCCACTCTGATATAATATTACCATGGAGCTGTTATCCACTCTGATATAATATTACCATGGAGCTGTTATCCACTGATATAATATTACCATGGAGCTGTTATCCACTCTGATATAATATTACCATGGAGCTGTTATCCACTATGTTATAATATTACCATGGAGCTGTTATCCACTCTCCAGCAGTAGTTATGGGATTCGTCCCAAATGGCACCCTATAGTGCACTACTTTTGACCACAGCCCTATAGTGCACTACTTTTGACCACAGCCCTATAGTGCACTACTTTTGACCAGAGCCCTATAGTGCACTACTTTTGACCAGAGCCCTCTAGTGCACTACTTTTGACCAGAGCCCTCTAGTGCACTACTTTTGACCACAGCCCTCTAGTGCACTACTTTTGACCAGAGCCCTATAGTGCACTACTTTTGACCAGAGCCCTCTAGTGCACTACTTTTGACCACAGCCCTCTAGTGCACTACTTTTGACCACAGCCCTATAGTGCACTACTTTTGACCACAGCCCTATAGTGCACTACTTTTGACCACAGCCCTATAGTGCACTACTTTTGACCACAGCCCTATAGTGCACTACTTTTGACCAGAGCCCTATAGTGCACTACTTTTGACCACAGCCCTATAGTGCACTACTTTTGACCACAGCCCTATAGTGCACTACTTTTGACCAGGGCCCTGTAGTGCACTACGTTTGACCAGAGCCCTATAGTGCACTACTTTTGACCACAGCCCTATAGTGCACTACTTTTGACCAGGGCCCTGTAGTGCACTACGTTTGACCAGAGCCCTATAGTGCACTACTTTTGACCACAGCCCTATAGTGCACTACTTTTGACCAGGGCCCTGTAGTGCACTACGTTTGACCAGAGCCCTATAGTGCACTACTTTTGACCACAGCCCTATAGTGCACTACTTTTGACCAGGGCCCTGTAGTGCACTACGTTTGACCAGAGCCCTATAGTGCACTAGAGATGTATTCAGTGCCCTGTTCTTCCAGACAGCCTCTAACTCTCAGCCTCCTCCCAGGGCCAGCCAGGCTCAGAAGCAGGGGATATTTGACCAGGAGATCTGCCCAGTAACCACAAAGTTTGTTGACGAGGACGGCTCTGAACGTACGGTTACCGTAACCAAGGACGATGGGATCCGGCCCGGTACCACGCTGGCGGGGCTGACCAAACTCCGAGGGGCTTTCAAACCTGACGGCAGTACCACCGCAGGTGGGGAGATCACACACACACACACACTCCCCATCTCTCTGCCCCAGCTGATGTGGTCCTCTCCCCTGGTCCAGGTAACTCCAGCCAGGTGAGTGACGGTGCAGCAGCGGTGCTGGTGGGCAGGAGGTCCGTGGTGGAGTCCCTGTCTCTGCCAGTCCTGGGGGTGCTGAAGGCCAGTGCTGTGGTGGGGGTACCCCCTGACGTCATGGGTATCGGACCAGCCTATGCCATCCCTGCTGCTCTGAGGCAGGCCGGTGAGTACAGATCACTCCAGGTCTTTAGAGCTTGGATTATGTCCACATGGACGTCTTCTAAATGTTAGTGCACATGACATTTGGTTCTGGGTGGTAGTGGTTCTGGGTGGTAGTGGTTCTGGGTGGTAGCGGTTCTGGGTGGTAGCGGTTCTGTGTGGTTCTGGGTGGTAGTGGTTCTGGGTGGTAGCGGTTCTGGGTGGTAGCGGTTCTGGGTGGTTCTGGGTGGTAGCGGTTCTGGGTGGTTCTGGGTGGTAGCGGTTCTGGGTGGTTCTGGGTGGTAGAGGTTCTGGGTGGTTCTGGGTGGTAGCGGTTCTGGGTGGTAGAGGTTCTGTGTGGTTCTGGGTGGTAGCGGTTCTGGGTGGTAGTGGTTCTGGTAGTGGTTCTGGGTGGTAGAGGTTCTGGGTGGTTCTGGGTGGTAGCGGTTCTGGGTGGTAGAGGTTCTGGGTGGTTCTGGGTGGTAGAGGTTCTGGGTGGTAGCGGTTCTGGGTGGTAGTGGTTCTGGGTGGTAGTGGTTCTGGTAGTGGTTCTGGGTGGTAGAGGTTCTGGGTGGTAGAGGTTCTGGGTGGTAGAGGTTATGGGTGGTAGCAGTTCTGGGTGGTTCTGGGTGGTAGCTGTTCTGGGTGGTAGCGGTTCTGGGTGGTAGCGGCTCTGGGTGGTAGCGGTTCTGGTATGCCGGACACCTTTTGATTTATCTGTTCTGCTAAAAGGGTTTTTAACGAACTCCGTCATCTCCTCAGGTCTGACTGTAGCTGATATTGATGTGTTTGAAATCAACGAGGCGTTCGCCAGCCAGGTGAGTCTCTGTATAGAGTAGTAGTACTTTGGACACAGACTGACAGACACAGACTGACAGACAGACACTGACAGACTGTTCCTCTCTAAGTTTCAAGGGCCTTATTGCTTTTATAATAACGGTTTTCAACCTATTTAAAGGAAGACGAACTACATGTTTTTATAATTTTAATGAGTAAATCATTTTTATTTCATCCTTACACAAGATGATATAGTCTCGGGCAAAAGCCAGTTGTTGGTTCTGAAGTTGCTAACCAACAGGCTGGTCTCTAATTCTATTCTCATGTTTTGATCCAGTCGCTCATTCTATTCATTCCACGTTGCTATGCTAAACAAATCATTGGCATTTAGCTACCTAGCAGAGGTTCAATGATGATGAAAGGAAAGGGGGATACCTGTTATAAATATCGTTCTGTCGTTCTGCCCCTGAACAAGGCAGTTAACCCACTGTTCCCCGGTAGTCCGTCATTGTAAATAAGAATTTGTTCTTAACTGACTTGTCTAGTTAAATGACTATACCTTTATTTCAACAAGGCACACAGACTGAGACCAAGGTCTATTTTACAGCTGGGCCCTGCGTATACATGTTTACACATACAGTTTAGGTACAATGGTTAAGAAATTACACAAGACAAACAAAACGATCACAGATAACACAAAAAAATACAACAGCAGATTGTTACACTTACACATACAGTTGAAGTCGGAAGTTTACATACACTTAGGTTGGAGTCATTAAAACTCGTTTTTCAACCACTCCAACATTGGAGTGGCCATCACAAAGCCCTGACCTCAATCCTATAGAAACGTTGTTTTACCTTTGTTTCTATTGCCATTGCTTAGGATATATCCATTAATCAGGGATGCAAACTAGTAACCTTTAGGTGAAATTCAGCGTTTTTAATCCAAAATAGATGACCTACGTGATTTGTGTACATCTGATCAAGTTATAATGCATTAATTGCTTACTGGACCCTGGCAATCTGTGTGAAATGTTAACTAGCTAAAGAACTAACCACTATATGTGAACTGATGTTTTCCCTCTACAGTATGTGGTTAATTTTCAGAATGAGAGAATTAGGTGAAAATGAGGCGCTGGGCCTGGTTTAAGATGGATGCCTCTATAGAGGTGACAGGAACAAACAAGTGTAGCGGAAGCTGGGCCTGGTTTAAGATGGATGCCTCTATAGAGGTGACAGGAACAAACAAGTGTAGCGGAAGCTGGGCCTGGTTTAAGATGGATGCCTCTATAGAGGTGACAGGAACAAACAAGTGTAGCGGAAGCTGGGCCTGGTTTAAACTGGATGCCTCTATAGAGGTGACAGGAACAAACAAGTGTAGCGGAAGCTGGGCCTGGTTTAAGATGGATGCCTCTATAGAGGTGACAGGAACAAACAAGTGTAGCGGAAGCTGGGCCTGGTTTAAGATGGATGCCTCTATAGAGGTGACAGGAACAAACAAGTGTAGCGGAAGCTGGGCCTGGTTTAAGATGGATGCCTCTATAGAGGTGACAGGAACAAACAAGTGTAGCGGAAGCTGGGCCTGGTTTAAACTGGATGCCTCTATAGAGGTGACAGGAACAAACAAGTGTAGCGGAAGCTGGGCCTGGTTTAAACTGGATGCCTCTATAGAGGTGACAGGAACAAACAAGTGTAGCGGAAGCTGGGCCTGGTTTAAGATGGATGCCTCTATAGAGGTGACAGGAACAAACAAGTGTAGCGGAAGCTGGGCCTGGTTTAAACTGGATGCCTCTATAGAGGTGACAGGAACAAACACACACTTTCCCTCTTCTCACTTCTTCGATACAGTGGCTAAAAGGGGTATGCCAGGTGTACTCTCTGCCTGAAAGAGATCAATTATGCCAACAAAGGTTTATTTAAAAAAATATATATATAATTAACCTTTATTTAACCAGCCAGTTGAGAACAAGTTCTCATTTACAACTGCGACCTGGCCAACAAAAAACAACAACACAGAGTTACACATGGAGTAAACAAACGTACAGTCGTTAACACAATAGAAAAATCTATACACAGTGTGTTCAAATGAAGTAAGGAGGAAAGGCAATAAATAGGCCAATAGTAACGAAGTAATTACAATTTAGCAAATTAACACTGGAGTGGTAGATGTGCAGATGATGATGTGCAAGTAGAAATACTGGTGTGCAAAAGAGCAAAAAAAGTAAATAAAAACAATATGGGGATGAGGTAGTTGGATGGGATATTTACAGGTGGGCTGTGTACAGCTGCAGCGATCAGTAAGCTGCTCAGAGGGGGGTGTGGAGCTGTTGGCCGGGATTGGGGTAGCCAGGAGGAAAGGATGGCCAGTCGTAAAAAAAATGCTTATTGAAATTCGATTATCGTGGACTTATCAGTGGTGACAGTGTTTCCTAGCCTCAGTGCGGTGGGCAGCTGAGAGGTGGTGCTCTTATTCTCCATGGACTTTACAGTGTCCCAGAACCTTTTGGAGTTAGAGCTACAGGGTGCACATTTCTGTTTGAAAAAGCTAGCCTTTGCTTTCCTAACTGACTGTGTGTATTGGTTCCTGACTTCCCTGAAAAGTTGCATATCGCGGGGACTATTCGATGCTAGTGCAGAACGCCACAGGATGTTTTTGTGCTTGTCGAGGGCAGTCAGGTCTGGAGTGAACCAAGGGCTATATCTATTCCTAGTTCTACATTTTTTGAAAGGGGCATGCTTATTTAAGATGGTGAGGAAATTACTTTTAAAGAACAACCAGGCATCGTCTACTAACAGGATGAGGTGAATATTCTTACAGGATATCCTGGACAGGTCGATTAGAAAGGCCTGCTCGCTGAAGTGTTTTAGGGAGCGTTTGACAGTGATCAGGGGTGGTCGTTTGACCGCGGATGGATGCAGGCAATGAGGCAGTGATCGCTGAGATCCTGATTGAAAACAGCAGAGGTGTATTTGGAGGGCAAGTTGGTTAGGATAATATCTATGAGGGTGCCCATGTTTACGGATTTAGAGTTGTACCTGGTGGGTTCCTTGATAATTTGTGTGAGATTGAGGGCATCTAGTTTAGATTGTAGGACGGCCGGGGTGTTAAGCATATCCCAGTTTAGGTCACCTAGCAGTACCAACTCTGACGATAGGGGGAAATCAATTCACATATGGTGTCCAGGGCACAGCTGGGAGCTGAGGGGGGTCTATAACAGGCGGCAACAGTGAGAGACTTATTTCTGGAGAGATACATTTTTTTAATTAGAAGCTTGAATTGTTTGGGCACAGACCTGGATAGTATGACAGAACTTTGCAGGCTATCTCTACAGTAGATTGCAACTCCTCCCCCTTTGGCAGTTCTATCTTGAAGGAAAATGTTGTAGTTGGAAACCTCTGAATTTTTGGTGGCCTTCCTAAGCCAGGATTCAGACACGGCAAGGACATCAGGGTTGGGGGAGTGTGCTAAAGCAGTGAGTAAAACAAACTTAGGGAGGAGGTAAAGATAAACCCTTGAATGAGTAGGTCTGTCCAAACTTTTGACTGTTTGGACTATGTGTGTCCCAGGCTGTGTATTGCGTGGAGAAGCTGGGGATCCCCATGGAGAAGGTGAACCCTAACGGAGGAGCCATCGCCCTGGGTCACCCTCTGGGCTGCACCGGGGCCCGCCAGGTTGTCACCCTGCTCAACGAACTCAAACGCAGGGGCAGGAGGTAAGGATATGTCTAGTCTCATCAAATCCTCAATCGTATTTCCTCTTGTCCTAGATCTACTATATAGTCTAGAAAGTAGTCTCATCCCCACCCCTAGCCTTGCTTACCATAACCCATGTTGTGTTCCCCAGGGCCTATGGCGTGGTGTCCATGTGTATCGGAACAGGGATGGGAGCTGCAGCAGTGTTTGAGTACCCTGGGCCTTAGAGGGAGCTGATCAATAATAATATTGATGAAGAGCTTACACTGTGATGCTTCTTACACCTTTGACAGAATCCGCCGTTGATTAACTGTTGAGGTGTTCCTGCCCTGACTATTGAGTACTGACAGTTTGTCAGCTGTGTGATTCATCACAGAGTGCATGTATTTACATTCCATATAAATGACGGCACGAGAACTGACTGGTTAATCATTCCATAGATTACTGTATGTTAATTCCTTGCCAAAGTCTGATAAATCTTTTAAGTGCCTTGCATTTCAGGAAAGCAATGCATCATTGTGCTTTGATACACCGCTGTACAAATCAATCTGTAAATATGTGATTTAGTTTGACATTTTCAATGTTAGGGGCTGAAAGGGTGATATGGAATAACATGGGGTAGATTAGTTAGGTGATATGGAATAACATGGGGTAGAATAGTTAGGTGATATGGAATAACATGGGGTAGAATAGTTAGGAGATGGTGATATGGAATAACATGGGGTAGATTAGTTAGGTGATATGGAATAACATGGGGGAGAATAGTTAGGAGATGGTGATATGGAATAACATGGGGTAGAATAGTTAGGAGATGGTGATATGGAATAACATGGGGTAGATTAGTTAGGTGATATGGAATAACATGGGGGAGAATAGTTAGGAGATGGTGATATGGAATAACATGGGGTAGAATAGTTAGGAGATGGTGATATGGAATAACATGGGGTAGATTAGTTAGGTGATATGGAATAACATGGGGTAGAATAGTTAGGTGATATGGAATAACATGGGGTAGAATAGTTAGGAGATGGTGATATGGAATAACATGGGGTAGATTAGTTAGGTGATATGGAATAACATGGGGGAGAATAGTTAGGAGATGGTGATATGGAATAACATGGGGTAGATTAGTTAGGTGATATGGAATAACATGGGGGAGAATAGTTAGGAGATGGTGATATGGAATAACATGGGGTAGAATAGTTAGGAGATGGTGATATGGAATAACATGGGGTAGATTAGTTAGGTGATATGGAATAACATGGGGGAGAATAGTTAGGAGATGGTGATATGGAATAACATGGGGTAGAATAGTTAGGAGATGGTGATATGGAATAACATGGGGTAGATTAGTTAGGTGATATGGAATAACATGGGGTAGAATAGTTAGGTGATATGGAATAACATGGGGTAGAATAGTTAGGAGATGGTGATATGGAATAACATGGGGTAGATTAGTTAGGTGATATGGAATAACATGGGGGAGAATAGTTAGGAGATGGTGATATGGAATAACATGGGGTAGAATAGTTAGGAGATGGTGATATGGAATAACATGGGGTAGAATAGTTAGGTGATGGTAATATGGAATAACATGGGGTAGAATAGTTAGGAGATGGTGATATGGAATAACATGAGGTAGAATAGTTAGGAGATATGGAATAACATGGGGTAGAATAGTTAGAAGGTGATATGGAATAACATGGGGTAGAATAGTTAGGAGATGGTGATATGGAATAACATGGGGTAGATTAGTTAGGAGATGGTGATATGGAATAACATGGGGTAGAATAGTTAGGAGATATGGAATAACATGGGGTAGAATAGTTAGGAGATGGTGATATGGAATAACATGGGGTAGAATAGTTAGGAGATGGTGATATGGAATAACATGGGGTAGAATAGTTAGGAGATATGGAATAACATGGGGTAGATTAGTTAGAAGGTGATATGGAATAACATGAGGTAGAATAGTTAAGCACTATTTGCACGGGACTAGTATTACTAGAGAACGTTGGTTATGTAATTATTACTCTAGAATGTCCATTATCCCAGAGGATGACTGGGATGGGATTAGTTTTTCCAAACTGACCCCTGTAATTCTTACTTTTTTCCAATAAATTCACAGTTATGACAGAAGCCTGGAGTTGTTTTTCTAGGCTTGAAGATATTTCAACATGTCCAGGCAGTAACAGGCTACACTGATAACTTGAGCTTCGTTCCCAAGTTTCAAAACCATCTTTGGTATAATGTCGCCATAATATTTGAATTGAGGAAGTGTGATCATAATCATTAGGATATTTTAGCGGTCCGCCGTAAAATACTTCCTAAATGCCCCCAGCCTTCAGATGGGAGTAAACAGTACATCCTAAATGCCCCCCAGCCTTCAGATGGGAGTAAACAGTACATCCTAAATGCCCCCCAGCCTTCAGATGGGAGTAAACAGTACTTCCTAAATGCCCCCAGCCTTCAGATGGGAGTAAACAGTACATCCTAAATGCCCCCCAGCCTTCAGATGGGAGTAAACAGTACATCCTAAATGCCCCCCAGCCTTCAGATGGGAGTAAACAGTACATCCTAAATGCCCCCAGCCTTCAGATGGGAGTAAACAGTACATCCTAAATGCCCCCCAGCCTTCAGATGGGAGTAAACAGTACATCCTAAATGCCCCCCAGCCTTCAGATGGGAGTAAACAGTACATCCTAAATGCCCCCAGCCTTCAGATGGGAGTAAACAGTACATCCTAAATGCCCCCAGCCTTCAGATGGGAGTAAACAGTACTTCCTAAATGCCCCCCAGCCTTCAGATGGGAGTAAACAGTACATCCTAAATGCCCCCCAGCCTTCAGATGGGAGTAAACAGTACATCCTAAATGCCCCCAGCCTTCAGATGGGAGGTAAACAGTACATCCTAAATGCCCCCAGCCTTCAGATGGGAGGTAAACAGTACATCCTAAATGCCCCCCAGCCTTCAGATGGGAGTAAACAGTACATCCTAAATGCCCCCAGCCTTCAGATGGGAGTAAACAGTACATCCTAAATGCCCCCCAGCCTTCAGATGGGAGTAAACAGTACATCCTAAATGCCCCCCCAGCCTTCAGATGGGAGTAAACAGTACATCCTAAATGCCCCCAGCCTTCAGATGCGAGTAAACAGTACTTCCTAAATTCCCCCCAGCCTTCAGATGCGAGTAAACAGTACTTCCTAAATGCCCCCCAGCCTTCAGATGGGAGTAAACAGTACATCCTAAATGCCCCCCAGCCTTCAGATGGGAGTAAACAGTACATCCTAAATGCCCCCAGCCTTCAGATGGGAGTAAACAGTACATCCTAAATGCCCCCCAGCCTTCAGATGGGAGTAAACAGTACTTCCTAAATGCCCCCCAGCCTTCAGATGGGAGTAAACAGTACATCCTAAATGCCCCCCCAGCCTTCAGATGGGAGTAAACAGTACATCCTAAATGCCCCCAGCCTTCAGATGGGAGTAAACAGTACATCCTAAATGCCCCCAGCCTTCAGATGGGAGTAAACAGTACATCCTAAATGCCCCCAGCCTTCAGATGGGAGTAAACAGTACATCCTAAATGCCCCCCCAGCCTTCAGATGGCAGTAAACAGTACATCCTAAATGCCCCCCCCCCCCCCCCAGCCTTCAGACGGGAGTAAACAGTACATCCTAAATGCCCCCCAGCCTTCAGATGGGAGTAAACAGTACATCCTAAATGCCCCCCAGCCTTCAGATGGGAGTAAACAGTACATCCTAAATGCCCCCCAGCCTTCAGATGGGAGTAAACAGTACATCCTAAATGCCCCCCAGCCTTCAGATGGGAGTAAACAGTACATCCTAAATGCCCCCCAGCCTTCAGATGGGAGTAAACAGTACATCCTAAATGCCCCCCCAGCCTTCAGATGGGAGGTAAACAGTACATCCTAAATGCCCCCCAGTCTTCAGATGGGAGTAAACAGTACATCCTAAATGCCCCCCAGTCTTCAGATGGGAGTAAACAGTACATCCTAAATGCCCCCCAGCCTTCAGATGGGAGTAAACAGTACATCCTAAATGCCCCCAGTCTTCAGATGGGAGTAAACAGTACATCCTAAATGCCCTAAATGCCCCCCAGCCTTCAGATGGGAGTAAACAGTACATCCTAAATGCCCCCCAGCCTTCAGATGGGAGTAAACAGTACATCCTAAATGCCCCCCAGCCTTCAGATGGGAGTAAACAGTACATCCTAAATGCCCCCCAGCCTTCAGATGGGAGTAAACAGTACATCCTAAATGCCCCCAGCCTTCAGATGGGAGTAAACAGTACATCCTAAATGCCCCCCAGCCTTCAGATGGGAGTAAACAGTACTTCCTAAATGCCCCCCAGCCTTCAGATGGGAGTAAACAGTACATCCTAAATGCCCCCCCAGCCTTCAGATGGGAGTAAACAGTACATCCTAAATGCCCCCAGCCTTCAGATGGGAGTAAACAGTACATCCTAAATGCCCCCCAGTCTTCAGATGGGAGTAAACAGTACATCCTAAATGCCCCCAGCCTTCAGATGGGAGTAAACAGTACATCCTAAATGCCCCCCAGCCTTCAGATGGGAGGTAAACAGTACATCCTAAATGCCCCCCAGCCTTCAGATGGGAGTAAACAGTACATCCTAAATGCCCCCCAGCCTTCAGATGGGAGTAAACAGTACATCCTAAATGCCCTAAATGCCCCCAGCCTTCAGATGGGAGTAAACAGTACATCCTAAATGCCCCCAGCCTTCAGATGGGAGTAAACAGTACATCCTAAATGCCCTAAATGCCCCCAGCCTTCAGATGGGAGTAAACAGTACATCCTAAATGCCCTAAATGCCCCCAGCCTTCAGATGGGAGTAAACAGTACATCCTAAATGCCCCCAGCCTTCAGATGGGAGTAAACTGCACTTGATCTGTGTTTTCAGGCTCTGGATGAGAAAGGGAACTTGTTCCAAACGGTCAGGTCAGTTGTATGATGCTTTCCCTTCTATTAAACAGGGTTGCATTAAATAGGCACAATATTGTTTTGTGATGCGTTTGACGATGTTCAATTAATTCACACAAATGTATAAATAAAAGCTGTGAAAGTTGATACATGTAGTTCATATATTTCCAAACATTACTTTGCATCCTTCACTCATGCTGCCAAACATACCCTCGTAAAACTGACCATCCTACCGATCCTTGACTTCAGCGATGTCATTTACAAAATAGCCTCCAATACCCTACTCAATAAATTGGATGCAGTCTATCACAGTGCCATTCGTTTTGTCACCAACGCCCCATATACTACCCACCACTGCGACCTGTACGCTCTTGTTGGCTGGTCCTCGCTTCATACTCGTCGCCAAACCCACTGGCTACATATCATCTACAAGTCTTTGCTAGGTAAAGTCCCCCCTTATCTCAGCTCACTGGTCACTATAACAACACCCACCCGTAGCACGCGCTCCAGCAGGTATATCTCACTGGTCATCCCCAAAGCCAACACCTCCTTTGGCCACCTTTCCTTCGACAATGTCCTTTTTGCCTGACTTCCAACGTTTTCTCCCTTTTTCCAAAGTGTATTTACATTCTTTGATGAATGTGACAGAATGTGGTATCAGATGCAGGTTTTCTGTTCAGAATACCAGTATTATAAATCAATAAATCATCTTTGACCTTGGACCTCTGGACAGAACAGTTGATAGTGAGTCGTGAGTTGTGTTCTAACAGTCCATTGAAAGCTCTAGGCCAGCGTAAGGCTCAATAAAAACACAGAAACACTTGTGAATAGTTGAATTGTTCATTTCCATAAACCAACAAAGTACACAGTAACATCATATACACCAGTGGAGGCTGCTGAGGGGAGGACAGCGCCAAGTAATGGCTGGAACAGAGCAAACGGAATGGCATCAAACACATGGAAACCATGTGTTTGGTGTATTTAATGCCATTCCACCCATTTCGCTCCAGTCATTACCACGTGCTCATTCTCCCTAATTAAGGTGCCTCCAACCTCCTGTGCTATTCACTAAGTACAAAACGTGATAAATACATGCAAAGAGTGCACAAAACTGTTGACAGTGTTCTCAGGTTAAAGTCCTGTCCTCTGAGACTCCTGCTAAATGTCGGCTAGTAGAGACACAAATCTCTCGTCGAAGGAGCCGCGTCCCTGGACGTGTAGCGATAAGGGGGGCTCCCCCAGGACCCCCTCCACTACGGCTGTGGCTTGGAACTCCCTCTCATTGCTACAGGAGACAAATTAGACTTGGTAGAGAACCAGTAATGATAGAGTTATATTGTCAGAAATATGTAACCAAACCATATCAAGAAATATGTAACCAAACCATATAGAGAAATATCTAACTAAACCATATAGAGAAATATGTCTCTGGTATGTAATAAACAGTAATACAGTAGTAGATGTGGTTATTTCGGTGTTACCTGGCCGTTGAGCTGGTCTGTAGGGGCTGTGTGTTAGTTAGGGGTAGTTACCTGGCTGTTTAGCTGGTCTGTAGGGGCTGTGTGTTAGTTAGGGGTAGTTACCTGGCTGTTTAGCTGGTCTGTAGGGGCTGTGTGTTAGTTAGGGGTAGTTACCTGGCTGTTTAGCTGGTCTGTAGCGGCTGTGTGTTAGTTAGGGGTAGTTACCTGGCTGTTTAGCTGGTCTGTAGGGGCTGTGTGTTAGTTAGGGGTAGTTACCTGGCTGTTTAGCTGGTCTGTAGGGGCTGTGTGTTAGTTAGGGGTAGTTACCTGGCTGTTTAGCTGGTCTGTAGGGGCTGTGTGTTAGTTAGGGGTAGTTACCTGGCTGTTTAGCTGGTCTGTAGGGGCTGTGTGTTAGTTAGGGGTAGTTACCTGGCTGTTTAGCTGGTCTGTAGGGGCTGTGTGTTAGTTAGGGGTAGTTACCTGGCTGTTTAGCTGATCTGTAGGGGCTGTGTGTTAGTTAGGGGTAGTTACCTGGCTGTTTAGCTGGTCTGTAGGGGCTGTGTGTTAGTTAGGGGTAGTTACCTGGCTGTTTAGCTGGTCTGTAGGGGCTGTGTGTTAGTTAGGGGTAGTTACCTGGCTGTTTAGCTGGTCTGTAGGGGCTGTGTGTTAGTTAGGGGTAGTTACCTGGCTGTTTAGCTGGTCTGTAGGGGCTGTGTGTTAGTTAGGGGTAGTTACCTGGCTGTTTAGCTGACCTGTAGGGGCTGTGTGTTAGTTAGGGTTAGTTACCTGGCTGTTTAGCTGGTCTGTAGGGGCTGTGTGTTAGTTAGGGGTAGTTACCTGGCTGTTTAGCTGGTCTGTAGGGGCTGTGTGTTAGTTAGGGGTAGTTACCTGGCTGTTTAGCTGATCTGTAGGGGCTGTGTGTTAGTTAGGGGTAGTTACCTGGCTGTTTAGCTGGTCTGTAGGGGCTGTGTGTTAGTTAGGGGTAGTTACCTGGCTGTTTAGCTGATCTGTAGGGGCTGTGTGTTAGTTAGGGGTAGTTACCTGGCTGTTTAGCTGGTCTGTAGGGGCTGTGTGTTAGTTAGGGGTAGTTACCTGGCTGTTTAGCTGGTCTGTAGGGGCTGTGTGTTAGTTAGGGGTAGTTACCTGGCTGTTTAGCTGGTCTGTAGGGGCTGTGTGTTAGTTAGGGGTAGTTACCTGGCTGTTTAGCTGGTCTGTAGGGGCTGTGTGTTAGTTAGGGGTAGTTACCTGGCTGTTTAGCTGGTCTGTAGGGGCTGTGTGTTAGTTAGGGGTAGTTACCTGGCTGTTTAGCTGGTCTGTAGGGGCTGTGTGTTAGTTAGGGGTAGTTACCTGGCTGTTTAGCTGGTCTGTAGGGGCTGTGTGTTAGTTAGGGGTAGTTACCTGGCTGTTTAGCTGGTCTGTAGGGGCTGTGTGTTAGTTAGGGGTAGTTACCTGGCTGTTGAGCTGATCTGTAGGGGCTGTGTGTTAGTTAGGGGTAGTTACCTGGCTGTTTAGCTGGTCTGTAGGGGCTGTGTGTTAGTTAGGGGTAGTTACCTGGCTGTTTAGCTGGTCTGTAGGGGCTGTGTGTTAGTTAGGGGTAGTTACCTGGCCGTTGAGCTGATCTGTAGGGGCTGTGTGTTAGTTAGGGGTAGTTACCTGGCCGTTGAGCTGGTCTGTAGGGGCTGTGTGTTAGTTAGGGGTAGTTACCTGGCTGTTTAGCTGATCTGTAGGGGCTGTGTGTTAGTTAGGGGTAGTTACCTGGCTGTTTAGCTGGTCTGTAGGGGCTGTGTGTTAGTTAGGGGTAGTTACCTGGCTGTTGAGCTGATCTGTAGGGGCTGTGTGTTAGTTAGGGGTAGTTACCTGGCTGTTTAGCTGGTCTGTAGGGGCTGTGTGTTAGTTAGGGGTAGTTACCTGGCTGTTTAGCTGGTCTGTAGGGGCTGTGTGTTAGTTAGGGGTAGTTACCTGGCTGTTTAGCTGGTCTGTAGGGGCTGTGTGTTAGTTAGGGGTAGTTACCTGGCTGTTTAGCTGGTCTGTAGGGGCTGTGTGTTAGTTAGGGGTAGTTACCTGGCTGTTTAGCTGGTCTGTAGGGGCTGTGTGTTAGTTAGGGGTAGTTACCTGGCTGTTTAGCTGGTCTGTAGGGGCTGTGTGTTAGTTAGGGGTAGTTACCTGGCCGTTGAGCTGGTCTGTAGGGGCTGTGTGTTAGTTAGGGGTAGTTACCTGGCTGTTTAGCTGGTCTGTAGGGGCTGTGTGTTAGTTAGGGGTAGTTACCTGGCCGTTGAGCTGGTCTGTAGGGGCTGTGTGTTAGTTAGGGGTAGTTACCTGGCTGTTTAGCTGGTCTGTAGGGGCTGTGTGTTAGTTAGGGGTAGTTACCTGGCTGTTTAGCTGGTCTGTAGGGGCTGTGTGTTAGTTAGGGGTAGTTACCTGGCTGTTTAGCTGGTCTGTAGGGGCTGTGTGTTAGTTAGGGGTAGTTACCTGGCTGTTTAGCTGATCTGTAGGGGCTGTGTGTTAGTTAGGGGTAGTTACCTGGCTGTTTAGCTGGTCTGTAGGGGCTGTGTGTTAGTTAGGGGTAGTTACCTGGCTGTTTAGCTGGTCTGTAGGGGCTGTGTGTTAGTTAGGGGTAGTTACCTGGCTGTTTAGCTGGTCTGTAGGGGCTGTGTGTTAGTTAGGGGTAGTTACCTGGCTGTTTAGCTGGTCTGTAGGGGCTGTGTGTTAGTTAGGGGTAGTTACCTGGCCGTTGAGCTGGTCTGTAGGGGCTGTGTGTTAGTTAGGGGTAGTTACCTGGCTGTTTAGCTGATCTGTAGGGGCTGTGTGTTAGTTAGGGGTAGTTACCTGGCTGTTTAGCTGGTCTGTAGGGGCTGTGTGTTAGTTAGGGGTAGTTACCTGGCTGTTTAGCTGGTCTGTAGGGGCTGTGTGTTAGTTAGGGGTAGTTACCTGGCTGTTTAGCTGGTCTGTAGGGGCTGTGTGTTAGTTAGGGGTAGTTACCTGGCTGTTTAGCTGGTCTGTAGGGGCTGTGTGTTAGTTAGGGGTAGTTACCTGGCTGTTTAGCTGGTCTGTAGGGGCTGTGTGTTAGTTAGGGGTAGTTACCTGGCTGTTTAGCTGGTCTGTAGGGGCTGTGTGTTAGTTAGGGGTAGTTACCTGGCTGTTTAGCTGGTCTGTAGGGGCTGTGTGTTAGTTAGGGGTAGTTACCTGGCTGTTTAGCTGGTCTGTAGGGGCTGTGTGTTAGTTAGGGGTAGTTACCTGGCTGTTTAGCTGGTCTGTAGGGGCTGTGTGTTAGTTAGGGGTAGTTACCTGGCTGTTTAGCTGACCTGTAGGGGCTGTGTGTTAGTTAGGGGTAGTTACCTGGCTGTTTAGCTGGTCTGTAGGGGCTGTGTGTTAGTTAGGGGTAGTTACCTGGCCGTTGAGCTGATCTGTAGGGGCTGTGTGTTAGTTAGGGGTAGTTACCTGGCTGTTTAGCTGGTCTGTAGGGGCTGTGTGTTAGTTAGGGGTAGTTACCTGGCTGTTTAGCTGGTCTGTAGGGGCTGTGTGTTAGTTAGGGGTAGTTACCTGGCTGTTTAGCTGGTCTGTAGGGGCTGTGTGTTAGTTAGGGGTAGTTACCTGGCTGTTTAGCTGATCTGTAGGGGCTGTGTGTTAGTTAGGGGTAGTTACCTGGCTGTTTAGCTGGTCTGTAGGGGCTGTGTGTTAGTTAGGGGTAGTTACCTGGCTGTTTAGCTGGTCTGTAGGGGCTGTGTGTTAGTTAGGGGTAGTTACCTGGCTGTTTAGCTGGTCTGTAGGGGCTGTGTGTTAGTTAGGGGTAGTTACCTGGCCGTTGAGCTGGTCTGTAGGGGCTGTGTGTTAGTTAGGGGTAGTTACCTGGCTGTTTAGCTGGTCTGTAGGGGCTGTGTGTTAGTTAGGGGTAGTTACCTGGCTGTTTAGCTGGTCTGTAGGGGCTGTGTGTTAGTTAGGGGTAGTTACCTGGCTGTTTAGCTGGTCTGTAGGGGCTGTGTGTTAGTTAGGGGTAGTTACCTGGCTGTTTAGCTGGTCTGTAGGGGCTGTGTGTTAGTTAGGGGTAGTTACCTAGCAGTGAAACTGATCTGTAGGGGCTGTGTGCAAGAGGAGACAGGATACTCCAACGGCTTCAGGACCCCACAGTCAGGAGTCACTCTGAACTCTGACCCTTCCTCCTCCTCACCAGAGTCTGCAGACAAAGACAGAGTTAACATACCATCACCAATCACAGGAGCATTTTACACCCTTTCTGGTTTGTTTGAAATCAATCGCATGCTTTTTGAATTGTATAATTTTCCCCGTACATTTCAGCGTCAGATGGAACCAAAATGACGATATCACTGGTGCTCCCATCTTCAAAAAGTTACGAGTACCACATTAAATGTATTTTTTATTGATTGAGATGCAGCCTATATTGGACCTTTTATTAATACATTTGAGAATAAGGCTGTATCATAACAAAATGTGGAAAAAGTCAAGGGGTCTGAATACTTTCCGAATGCCCTGTATATGTACACTCAGCAGTTCACACACCATGTAGACCACTGGGAAGACAGGTAGCAGTTAAAGTAGATGGCCCTAGCTAGCAAAAAGACCCTACAAAATAATTATGCTTATCACTCCTGGAGCCATCAGGAGTCCTCTAGCTCTAGAATGAAGCAGACCACAACAAATATAAAGTACTTTGGACACTTAATAAGTGACAAACAACAAATATATAAAGATACATTTATCCCATTACTCAACAATATGAAAGCAGATCAAATACAATTGAAACAATCTTCCCATACATCTAACAGGTAGAATGGCATGGCTTCCAAAATTGTCATATTTATTCTCGGTAATACCAATTACCCCACCGAAGACATTCTAAAAAAAGTATTTGGGCAAATAAAATTCAGAATAAAAAGGAACGTTTTACTGTCAGAGGGTAGTTTTAACCTTACTATGGAAGAAAATTAAACATATTCTACAAGAACCATTATCCCTCTCTAAAAACACAACCCTATGGAACAGTTCTTGGATAGGTTTTCAGAATTCACTGATAAATTGGTCCACATGGAAAACTAAAGGCATAGAAACCGTAAATGACTTGGTAACAGGAAATACGTGTATTTCCATGACTGAATTAAAAAGCAATTTTGGATATTTTTTTAAAATACATGCTACTTAAAAGTTTGATATCAAGACATTTTGATTTGAAACCTTTTGGACATCAGAACGATCTGTATTGGAGTCACAAAAGGATGTTGATATGATAGGCAAGCTATACAAAACCTTGCAGAGAGCCTATCTACAGTTGAAGTTGGAAGTTTACATACACCTTAGCCAAGTACATTTAAACTCAGTTTTTCACAATTCCTGACATTTAATCCCAGTTAAAATTCCCTGTCTTAGGTCAGTTAGGATCACCACTTTATTTTAAGAATGTGAAATGTCAGAATAATAGTAGAGAGAATGATTTATTTCAGCTTTTATTTCTTTCATCACATTCCCAGTGGGTCAGAAGTTTACATATACTAAATTATAATTTGGTAGCATTGCCTTTAAATTGTTTAACTTGGGTCAAACGTTTCTAATAGCCTTCCACAAGCTTCCCACAATAGGTTGGGTGAATTTTGGCCAATTTCTCCTGACAGAGCTGATGTAACTGAGTCAGGTTTGTAGGCCTCCTTGCTCGCACACGCTTTTTCAGTTCTGCCCACAACTTTTCTATAGGATTGAGGTCAGGGCTTTGTGATAGACACTCTAATAGCTTAACTTTGTTGTCCTTAATAAGCCATTTTTCCACAACTTTGGAAGTATGCTTGGGGTCATTGTCCATTTGGAAGACCCATTTGCAACCAAGCTTTAACTTCCTGACTGATGTCTTGAGATGTTGCTTCAATATATCCACATACTTTTCCATTCTCATGATGCCATCTATTTTGTGAAGTGCACTAGTCCCTCCTGCAGCAAAGCACCCCCACAACATGATGCTGCCACCCCCGTGCTTCACGGTTGGGATGGTGTTCTTCGGCTTGCAAGCCTCCCCCTTTTTCCTCCAAACATAACGATGGTCATTATGGCCAAATGGTGAGACAACATTCTAAAGCACAACGGCAGGGTCATGACTTAACTGTAAAACGAACAACGACTCAATAATACATGCCTTCTGAAAATGTTATAAAGTCCAAAAGTTATGGGCAGGGTATTACAATGTAAATGTACTTTTAATCTGTCTGTCTGCATATTTCCAGTTGGATTGGATGATACTTTTTTCCTTGATCATCTTGCAGAACGCATACTTAGAAATTGGAAACCAACCAATCCTCCATCGTTAACACATTGGAAAGGTCAAATGTTTTATTATGTAAATGTTGGAAGTGCTACGGAGAGAAACACTGTAGTGAGATATCTGATGGGTGGAGATTGGCTGAACCCCTAACTCTGCATAATACTAGGGGCCCTAACTCTGCATAATACTAGGGGCCCTAACTCTGCATAATACTAGGGGCCCTAACTCGGCATAATACTAGGGGCCCTAACTCTGCATAATACTAGGGGCCCTAACTCTGCATAATACTAGGGGCCCTAACTCGGCATAATACTAGGGGCCCTAACTCTGCATAATACTAGGGGCTGGAGACGGAGGTGTGAACAGGGGGGTCTGGTTAGGGGCTGGAGACGGAGGTGTGAACAGGGGGGTCTGGTTAGGGGTGAACAGGGGGGTCTGGTTAGGGGTGAACAGGGGGGTCTGGTTAGGGGCTGGAGACGGAGGTGTGAACAGGGGGGGTCTGGTTAGGGGTGAACAGGGGGGTCTGGTTAGGGGTGAACAGGGGGGTCTGGTTAGGGGCTGGAGACGGAGGTGTGAACAGGGGGGTCTGGTTAGGGGTGATGTTGTGGATGTTTGTGTGCGTCTGGATGTTGTCGACTGTATGTGGATGTTTTGTATTGTTAAAAAAAATAGATCAAAAGAAAATCTAAACAAAAGAAAAATAAGCATTGAATTACAGCCCATAGACAGCCTAACCCTAGCCCTATTTCAGCTCATGAAACATGGTCCAACACTTTACATGTTCCGTTTGTATTTTTATTCAGTATACTTCCATATACTTGTCTACTTCCATACATTTTACCCGTGCTACCTTCAAACAAGTCTTGTGAGGCTTGTGGGCTTCCTAGAGCAAAACAAACAAAAATATACGCGCTTGGGAGAGTCTCACCTTTACAAAGATGGGTCATATTAGTGTGTGGCCCAAACTGTTTTGATGCTACAGACAGAAGTTAGCAAATCAGTGGTACCACTGCATCGCAGTGCTAGCTGTGCCACTAGGGATCCTGGTTTGAGTCCGGGCTCTGTCGCAGCCGGCCGCAACCGGGAGACCCATGGGGCGGCGCACAATTGGCCCAGCATCGTCCGGGTTAGGGGAGGGTTTGGCCCAGCATCGTCCGGGTTAGGGGAGGGTTTGGCCCAGCATCGTCCGGGTTAGGGGAGGGTTTGGCCGGCAGGGATGTTCTTGTCCCATCGCGCACTAGCGACTCCTGTGGCGGGCTGGGTGCAGTGCACGCTGACACGGTCGCCAGGTGTACGGTGTTTCCTCCGACACATTGGTGCGGCTGGCTCCCGAAGGGTTTAGCGGGAATTGTGTAAAGAAGCAGTGCGGTTTGGCAGGGTTGTGTTTCGGAGAATGCACGGCTCGCGACCTTCGCCTCTCCTGAGTCCGTACGGGAGTTGCAGCGATGAGACAAGACTGTAACTACCAATTGGATACCAGGAAATTGGGTAGAAAAAAGAGGTAGAAGATGAATAATAATTGTAGTTGGAAATATCAGTTGGTTTTGTGATGAATGAGCCATCTGATTCAATGAATGATGGAGCCGAGTTTGCCTTTTTGCCCAGAATGTAATTGAAGGTGCTCCAAAACTTTTTACTATCATTCTTTATGTAATTTATCTTTGTTTCATAGTGTAGTTTCTTTTTCTTTTTACTCAATTTAGTCACATGATTTGTCAATTTGCACATTTGCCAATCATTTGTGCAACCTGACCCATTTGCCATTCATTTTGCCTCATCCATGTCAACCATACACTTTTTCAATTCCTCATCAATCCAATGGGATTTAACAGTTTTTACAGTCATGTTCTTGATGGGGGCTTATTAGTAACTGGAAAAAGTTATTTCATAAATGTGTCAAGAGCAGTGTCTGTTTGCTTCTCATTACACACCACATATCATCAACATATTAATCACTACAAAACTTATTGTATGACCTCTTATACATATATATTATTCCCAGCCTTTGGAACGTTGGTTTTCCTAGATATGGCTACTATATTGTGATCACTACATACGATGGATCTGGATACTGCTTTCAAGCTAATTTCTGCAGCATTATTAAAGTTGTGATCAATGCATGTTGATGATTTAATTCCTGTGCTGTTTGTAACGACCCTGGTAGGTTGACTGATAACCTGAACCAGGTTGCAGGCACTGGTTACAGTTTGAAGGTTTTTCTTGAGTGGGCAGCTTGATGAAAGCCAGTCAATATTTAAATCACTCAGAAAATATACTTCTCTGTTGATATCACATACATTATCAAGCATTTCATACGTGTTATCCAGATACTGACTGTTAGCACTTGGTGGTCTATAGCAGCTTCCCACCAGAATGGGCTTTAGGTGAGGCAGATGAACCTCTAGCCATATTACTTCAACAGTATTTAACATGTTATCCAGATACTGACTGTTAGCACTTGGTGGTCTATAGCAGCTTCCCACCAGAATGGGCTTTAGGTGAGGCAGATGAACCTCTAGCCATATTACTTCAACAGTATTTAACATGTTATCCAGATACTGACTGTTAGCACTTGGTGGTCTATAGCAGCTTCCCACCAGAATGGGCTTTAGGTGAGGCAGATGAACCTCTAGCCATATTACTTCAACAGTATTTAACATGTTATCCAGATACTGACTGTTAGCACTTGGTGGTCTATAGCAGCTTCCCACCAGAATGGGCTTTAGGTGAGGCAGATGAACCTCTAGCCATATTACTTCAACAGTATTTAACATGTTATCCAGATACTGACTGTTAGCACTTGGTGGTCTATAGCAGCTTCCCACCAGAATGGGCTTTAGGTGAGGCAGATGAACCTCTAGCCATATTACTTCAACAGTATTTAACATGTTATCCAGATACTGACTGTTAGCACTTGGTGGTCTATAGCAGCTTCCCACCAGAATGGGCTTTAGGTGAGGCAGATGAACCTCTAGCCATATTACTTCAACAGTATTTAACATGTTATCCAGATACTGACTGTTAGCACTTGGTGGTCTATAGCAGCTTCCCACCAGAATGGGCTTTAGGTGAGGCAGATGAACCTCTAGCCATATTACTTCAACAGTATTTAACATGTTATCCAGATACTGACTGTTAGCACTTGGTGGTCTATAGCAGCTTCCCACCAGAATGGGCTTTAGGTGAGGCAGATGAACCTCTAGCCATATTACTTCAACAGTATTTAACATGTTATCCAGATACTGACTGTTAGCACTTGGTGGTCTATAGCAGCTTCCCACCAGAATGGGCTTTAGGTGAGGCAGATGAACCTCTAGCCATATTACTTCAACAGTATTTAACATGTTATCCAGATACTGACTGTTAGCACTTGGTGGTCTATAGCAGCTTCCCACCAGAATGGGCTTTAGGTGAGGCAGATGAACCTCTAGCCATATTACTTCAACACTATTTAACATGAGATCCAGATACTGACTGTTAGCACTTGGTGGTCTATAGCAGCTTCCCACCAGAATGGGCTTTAGGTGAGGCAGATGAACCTGTAGCCATATTACTTCAACAGTATTTAACATGTTATCCAGATACTGACTGTTAGCACTTGGTGGTCTATAGCAGCTTCCCACCAGAATGGGCTTTAGGTGAGGCAGATGAACCTCTAGCCATATTACCTCAACAGTATCTCATTCCAGTTCTCTGCTGCCAATGACTGGAACGAACTACAAAAATCTCTGAAGCTGGAGACTCATATCTCCCTCACTAACTTTAAGCACCAGCTGTCAGAGCAGCTCACAGATCACTGCACCTCTATATAGCCCATCTGTAAATAGCCCATCCAACTACCTCATCCCCATACTGTATTTATTTATTTATCTTGCTCCTTTGCACCCCAGTATCTCTACTTGCACATTTAATCTTCTGCACATCTACCATTCCAGTGTTTAATTGCTATATTGTAATTACTTCGCCACCATGGCCTATTTATTTCCTTAACTCCCTTATCCTACCTCATTTGCAGTCACTGTATATATACTTTTTCTACAGTTGTTTTGATGGTATGTTTATTCCATGTGTAACTCTGTGTTGTTGTATGTGTCGAACTGCTTTGCTTTATCTTGGCCAGGTCGCAGTTGTAAATGAGAACTTTTTCTCAACTGGCCAACCTGGTTAAATAAAGGTGAAATAAAAAATAATAATACAATTTAACACGAGAACATCTAAGTTTTACAGGAATGTGGTTCTGAATATAAACAGCAACACCTCCACCATTGGCATTTCTGTATTTTCTGTAGATGTTATAACCTTGTATTGCTGCCACTGTATCATCAAAGGTATTATCTAAGTGGACTTCCTACTAGGACACACCACCTCAGTGTTAACAGTGGTCTTCCTACTAGGACACACCACCTCAGTGTTAACAGTGGTCTTCCTACTAGGACACACCACCTCAGTGTTAACAGTGGTCTTCCTACTAGGACACACCACCTCAGTGTTAACAGTGGTCTTCCTACTAGGACACACCACCTCAGTGTTAACAGTGGTCTTCCTACTAGGACACACCGCCTCAGTGTTAACAGTGGTCTTCCTACTAGGACACACCACCTCAGTGTTAACAGTGGTCTTCCTACTAGGACACACCACCTCAGTGTTAACAGTGGTCTTCCTACTAGGACACACCACCTCAGTGTTAACAGTGGTCTTCCTACTAGGACACACCACCTCAGTGTTAACAGTGGTCTTCCTACTAGGACACACCACCTCAGTGTTAACAGTGGTCTTCCTACTAGGACACACCACCTCAGTGTTAACAGTGGTCTTCCTACT
The DNA here is from genome assembly GCF_016432855.1 of Salvelinus namaycush. Lineage (NCBI taxonomy): Eukaryota > Metazoa > Chordata > Actinopteri > Salmoniformes > Salmonidae > Salvelinus > Salvelinus namaycush. The sequence goes on along the minus strand of NC_052339.1, from coordinate 37,027,338 downwards.
AGGACACACCACCTCAGTGTTAACAGTGGTCTTCCTACTAGGACACACCACCTCAGTGTTAACAGTGGTCTTCCTACTAGGACACACCACCTCAGTGTTAACAGTGGTCTTCCTACTAGGACACACCACCTCAGTGTTAACAGTGGTCTTCCTACTAGGACACACCACCTCAGTGTTAACAGTGGTCTTCCTACTAGGACACACCACCTCAGTGTTAACAGTGGTCTTCCTACTAGGACACACCACCTCAGTGTTAACAGTGGTCTTCCTACTAGGACACACCGCCTCAGTGTTAACAGTGGTCTTCCTACTAGGACACACCGCCTCAGTGTTAACAGTGGTCTTCCTACTAGGACACACCACCTCAGTGTTAACAGTGGTCTTCCTACTAGGACACACCACCTCAGTGTTAACAGTGGTCTTCCTACTAGGACACACCACCTCAGTGTTAACAGTGGTCTTCCTACTAGGACACACCACCTCAGTGTTAACAGTGGTCTTCCTACTAGGACACACCACCTCAGTGTTAACAGTGGTCTTCCTACTAGGACACACCACCTCAGTGTTAACAGTGGACTTCCTACTAGGACACACCACCTCAGTGTTAACAGTGGTCTTCCTACTAGGACACACCACCTCAGTGTTAACAGTGGTCTTTCTATAGGACACACCACCTCAGTGTTAACAGTGGTCTTCCTACTAGGACACACCACCTCAGTGTTAACAGTGGTCTTCCTACTAGGACACACCACCTCAGTGTTAACAGTGGTCTTCCTACTAGGACACACCACCTCAGTGTTAACAGTGGTCTTCCTACTAGGACACACCACCTCAGTGTTAACAGTGGTCTTCCTACTAGGACACACCACCTCAGTGTTAACAGTGGTCTTCCTACTAGGACACACCACCTCAGTGTTAACAGTGGTCTTCCTACTAGGACACACCACCTCAGTGTTAACAGTGGTCTTCCTACTAGGACACACCACCTCAGTGTTAACAGTGGTCTTCCTACTAGGACACACCGCCTCAGTGTTAACAGTGGTCTTCCTACTAGGACACACCACCTCAGTGTTAACAGTGGTCTTCCTACTAGGACACACCACCTCAGTGTTAACAGTGGTCTTCATACTAGGACACACCACCTCAGTGTTAACAGTGGTCTTCCTACTAGGACACACCACCTCAGTGTTAACAGTGGTCTTCCTACTAGGACACACCACCTCAGTGTTAACAGTGGTCTTCCTACTAGGACACACCACCTCAGTGTTAACAGTGGACTTCCTACTAGGACACACCACCTCAGTGTTAACAGTGGTCTTCCTACTAGGACACACCACCTCAGTGTTAACAGTGGACTTCCTACTAGGACACACCACCTCAGTGTTAACAGTGGTCTTCCTACTAGGACACACCACCTCAGTGTTAACAGTGAGAGCTCTAGCAACTACAGGACCATGGTTACCTATGAGAGCTCTAGCAACTACAGGACCATGGTTACCTATGAGAGCTTTGCAGTAGCTAGAGAACCATGGTTACCTATGAGAGCTCTAGCAACTACAGGACCATGGTTACATATGAGAGCTCTAGTAACTACAGGACCATGGTTACCTATGAGAGCTCTAGCAACTACAGGACCATGGTTACCTATGAGAGCTCTAGTAACTACTGGACTATGGTTACCTATGAGAGCTCTAGTACCTACAGAACCATGGTTACCTATGAGAGCTCTAGTAACTACAGAACCATGGTTACCTATGAGAGCTCTAGTAACTACAGGACCATGGTTACCTATGAGAGCTCTAGCAACTACAGGACCATGGTTACCTATGAGAGCTCTAGTAACTACTGGACTATGGTTACCTATGAGAGCTCTAGTAACTACAGAACCATGGTTACCTATGAGAGCTCTAGTAACTACAGGACCATGGTTACCTATGAGAGCTCTAGTAACTACAGGACCATGGTTACCTATGAGAGCTCTAGTAACTACAGGACCATGGTTACCTATGAGAGCTCTAGCAACTACAGGACCATGGTTACCTATGAGAGCTCTAGTAACTACTGGACTATGGTTACCTATGAGAGCTCTAGTAACTACAGAACCATGGTTACCTATGAGAGCTCTAGTAACTACAGGACCATGGTTACCTATGAGAGCTCTAGTAACTACAGGACCATGGTTACCTATGAGAGCTCTAGTAACTACTGGACCATGGTTACCTATGAGAGCTCTAGTAACTACATAACCATGGTTACCTATGAGAGCTCTAGCAACTACAGGACCATGGTTAACTATGAGAGCTCTAGTAACTACTGGACCATGGTTACCTATGAGAGCTCTAGTAACTACAGAACCATGGTTACCTATGAGAGCTTTGCAGTAGCTAGAGAACCATGGTTACCTATGAGAGCTCTAGCAACTACAGGACCATGGTTACCTATGAGAGCTCTAGTAACTACCTATGAGAGCTCTAGTAACTACAGAACCATGGTTACCTATGAGAGCTCTAGTACCTACAGAACCATGGTTACCTATGAGAGCTCTAGTAACTACAGGACCATGGTTACCTATGAGAGCTCTAGTAACTACAGGACCATGGTTAACTATGAGAGCTCTAGTAACTACTGGACTATGGTTACCTATGAGAGCTCTAGTAACTACAGGACCATGGTTACCTATGAGAGCTCTAGTAACTACAGAACCATGGTTACCTATGAGAGCTCTAGTAACTACAGGACCATGGTTACCTATGAGTATTCTCCAGTAGCTAGAGGAGCCTCCTCGGTTGGAAAGATGGACCTCCTTGACCAGGGTCTGACCCACGTAGCAGGTACCGAAGTCCAGACTGTCACAGGACAGACTTACAGTGGGCAGGGACAGGTGGGCACAGAGTGGCACGGTCTGCGGACAGAAGAGGTTTAAAGACAGGACAGAACAGGAGTACAGACAGTTAGCACACCATGTACTCTGAACCAAAGCATGTATTGATGACCACTGTTAAATCAGAATGACTGTAAATATCCCTTACTATCACTATGAATGATCTGTTACCTGCAGACTGTTGTTGTTGTAATGCACTGACAAGGTCTGCCGGAACCTCAGCTTCCTCTCTCCACTCTCATTGGTAACCAGAGACACGTTGGGCGGGACTTCCTCTGCAGACTGCCTCAGATAGGCCAGCATGGATAGAGAGCTGTGGAACGCCACCTTCACCTGCCAACCACAGGAGGAAAGGATATTGGAAGTCCATTGTAGAATCCCTATATGTACATGCAATATGTCCACTGAGTTATGCTGATATAGTTTACAATGATATAGTTTATACTGATATAGTTTATACTGATATAGTTTACACTGGTATAGTTTATATTGATATAGTTTATACTGATATAGTTTACACTGATATAGTTTATATTGATATAGTTTATACTGATATAGTTTATACTGATATAGTTTATATTGATATAGTTTATACTGATATAGTTTATATTGATATAGTTTATACTGATATAGTTTATATTGATATAGTTTACACTGATATAGTTTATATTGATATAGTTTATACTGATATAGTTTACACTGATATAGTTTATATTGATATAGTTTATACTGATATAGTTTACACTGATATAGTTTATATTGATATAGTTTATACTGATATAGTTTATACTGATATAGTTTACACTGATATAGTTTATATTGATATAGTTTATACTGATATAGTTTACACTGATATAGTTTATATTGATATAGTTTATACTGATATAGTTTACACTGATATAGTTTATATTGATATAGTTTATACTGATATAGTTTATACTGATATAGTTTACACTGATATAGTTTATATTGATATAGTTTATACTGATATAGTTTACAATGATATAGTTTATATTGATATAGTTTATACTGATATAGTTTACAATGATATAGTTTATATTGATATAGTTTATACTGATATAGTTTACACTGATATTGTCACGTTCCTGACCTGTTTTCTGTTGTTTTGTATGTGTTTAGTTGGTCAGGACGTGAGCTGGGTGGGAATTCTATGTTGTGTGTCTAGTTTGTCTGTTTCTATGTCAGCCTAGTGTGGGTTCTCAATCAGAGACAGATGGTAGTCGTTGTCTCTGATTGAGACTCATATATAGGAGGCTTGTTTTGTGTTGGGATTTTGTGGGTGTTTGTTACCTGTCTCTGTGTTTGTGTTCTGCACCAGATAGGTCTGTATCGGTTTTGCATTTGTTATTTTGTAGGTTGTTTGTAGTGTTTCACTTGTGTTTGTATTAAACATGTTTAACACTAGCCGCGCTGCACTTTGGTCCTCTCCTTCACCCCTGGAAGAAAACCTTTACAGAAACACCCACCAAACCCGGACCAAGCAGCGTGGCAACGGGCAGCAGCAACAGCAGCAGCGGTACCAGGAGGAATGGTCATGGGAGGAAATCATAAACGGAAAAGGACCCTGGGCAAAGGTGGGAGAGAATCGCTGCTCTCGGGAGGAGAAGGAGGCAGCCACAGCCCAGGAGCGGTGGATTGAGGAGGCAGCACGTAAGAGAGGCTGGAAGCCCGAGAGGCTCACCCAAAAATTTCTTGGGGGGGGGGCTAAAGGGGAGTGTGGCGAAGCCAGGTTGGATACCTGAGCCAACTCCCCGGGCTTACCGTGGAGTGAGAGGGCGTCGTACTGGTCAGACACCGTGTTATGCGGTAAAGCGCACGGTGTCCCCAGTACGCGTGCTTAGCCCAGTGCGGGCTATTCCACCTTGCCGCACTGGGAGGGCTAGGTTGGGCATCGAGCCGGATGTCATGAAGCCGGCCCAACATATCTGGCCTCCAGTACGTCTCCTCGGGCCGGCGTACATGGCACCAGCCTTACAGGTGGTGTCCCCGGTTCGCCTGCATAGCCCAGTGCGGGTTGTTCCACCTCGCCGCACTGGCAGGGCTACGGGGACCATTCAACCTGGTAAGGTTGGAGAGGCTCGGTGCTCAAGAGCGCGTGTCCTCCTTCACGGTCCGGTATATCCGGCGCCACCTTCCCGCCCCAGCCCAGTACCACCAGTGCCTACACCACGCACCAGGCTTCCAGTGCATCGCCAGAGCCCTGTTCCTCCTCCCCGCACTCGCCCTGAGGTGCGTGTCCTCAGCCCGGTACCTCCAGTTCCGGCACCACGCATCAGGCCTATAGTGCGTCTCAGCCGGCCAGAGTCTGCCGTCTGCCCAGCGGTGCCTGAACTGCCCGTCTGCCCAGCGGCGCCTGAACTGCCCGTCTGCCCAACGCCGTCTGAACTGTCCGTCTGCCCAGCGCCGTCTGAGCCGTCCGTCTGCCCAGCGCCGTCTGAGCCGTCCGTCTGCCCAGCGCCGTCTGAGCCATCCGTCTGCCCAGCGCCGTCTGAGCCATCCGTCTGCCCAGCGCCGTCTGAGCCATCCGTCTGCCCAGCGCCGTCTGAGCCATCCGTCTGCCCAGCGCCGTCTGAGCCATCCGTCTGCCCAGCGCCGTCTGAGCCATCCGTCTGCCCAGCGCCGTCTGAGTCATCCGTCTGCCACGAGCCATTAGAGCCGCCCGTCTGTCCCGAGCCATTAGAGCCGTCCGTCAGTCAGGAGCCACTAGAGCCGTCCGTCAGTCAGGAGCGGCCAGAGCCGCCAGCCAGTCAGGAGCTGCCAGAGCCGCCAGCCAGTCAGGAGCTGCCAGAGCCGCCAGCCAGTCAGGAGCTGCCAGAGCCGCCAGCCAGTCAGGAGCTGCCAGAGACGCCAGCCAGTCAGGAGCTGCCAGAGACGCCAGCCAGTCAGGAGCTGCCAGAGACGCCAGCCAGTCAGGAGCTGCCAGAGACGCCAGCCAGTCAGGAGCTGCCAGAGACGCCAGCCAGTCAGGAGCTGCCAGAGACGCCAGCCAGTCAGGAGCTGCCAGAGCTGCCCTACAGTCATGAGCTGCCCTACAGTCATGAGCTGCCCTACAGTCATGAGCTGCCCTCCAGTCATGAGCTGCCCTCCAGTCATGAGCTGCCCTCCAGTCATGAGCTGCCCTCCAGTCATGAGCTGCCCTTCAGTCATGAGCTGCCCTTCAGTCATGAGCTGCCCTTCAGTCATGAGCTGCCCTTCAGTCATGAGCTGCCCTCCAGTCATGAGCTGCCCTCCAGTCATGAGCTGCCCTCCAGTCATGAGCTGCCCTCCAGTCATGAGCTGCCCTCCAGTCATGAGCTGCCACTCAGTCCGGAGCTGCCACTCAGTCCGGAGCTGCCACTCAGTCCGGAGCTGCCCCTCTGTCCTGAGCTACCTCTCTGTCCTGAGCTACCTCTTTGTCCTGAACTACCTCTCTGTCCTGAGTTGTCTCCTCTATTGTAGAGGGGAGTTGGTGAAGGTTCCTGGACCATGGTCGGGGGCGAGGGTCGCCACTCAAAGGACGCTAAGGAGGGGGACAAAGACAGTGGTGGAGTGGTGTCCTCGTCCACCGCCGGAGCCGCCACCGCGGACAGATGCCCACCCAGACCCTCCCCTTGAGTTTTAGGGGTGCGCCCGGAGTTCGCACCTTGAGGGGGGGGTTCTGTCACGTTCCTGACCTGTTTTCTGTTGTTTTGTATGTGTTTAGTTGGTCAGGACGTGAGCTGGGTGGGAATTCTATGTTGTGTGTCTAGTTTGTCTGTTTCTATGTCAGCCTAGTGTGGGTTCTCAATCAGAGACAGATGGTAGTCGTTGTCTCTGATTGAGACTCATATATAGGAGGCTTGTTTTGTGTTGGGATTTTGTGGGTGTTTGTTACCTGTCTCTGTGTTTGTGTTCTGCACCAGATAGGTCTGTATCGGTTTTGCATTTGTTATTTTGTAGGTTGTTTGTAGTGTTTCACTTGTGTTTGTATTAAACATGTTTAACACTAGCCGCGCTGCACTTTGGTCCTCTCCTTCACCCCTGGAAGAAAACCTTTACAGATATAGTTTACACTGATATAGTTTACACTGATATAGTCAACAATGATATAGTTTACACTGATATAGTTTACAATGATATAGTTTACACTGATATAGTCTACAATGATATAGTTTACACTGATATAGTTTATACTGATATAGTTTATATTGATATAGTTTACACTGATATAGTTTATACTGATATAGTTTACACTGATATAGTTTATACTGATATAGTTTATACTGATATAGTTTACACTGATATAGTTTATACTAATATAGTCTACAATGATATAGTTTAAACTGATAAAGTTTACATTGATATAGTTTACCATGTGTTCTGGTGTATTGTTAGGTATCTACTGATGTGTTCTGGTGTATTGTTAGGTATCTACTGATGTGTTCTGGTGTATTGTTAGGTATCTACTGATGTGTTCTGGTGTATTGTTAGGTATCTATCTACTGATGTGTTCTGGTGTATTGTTAGGTATCTATCTACTGGTGTGTTCTGGTGTATTGTTAGGTATCTACTGATGTGTTCTGGTGTATTGTTAGGTATCTACTGATGTGTTCTGGTGTATTGTTAGGTATCTACTGATGTGTTCTGGTGTACTGTTAGGTATCTACTGATGTGTTCTGGTGTATTGTTATGTATCTACTGATGTGTTCTGGTGTATTGTTAGGTATCTACTGATGTGTTCTGGTGTACTGTTAGGTATCTACTGATGTGTTCTGGTGTATTGTTAGGTATCTACTGATGTGTTCTGGTGTATTGTTAGGTATCTACTGATGTGTTCTGGTGTATTGTTAGGTATCTATCTACTGATGTGTTCTGGTGTATTGTTAGGTATCTACTGATGTGTTCTGGTGTATTGTTAGGTATCTACTGATGTGTTCTGGTGTATTGTTAGGTATCTATCTACTGATGTGTTCTGGTGTATTGTTAGGTATCTACTGATGTGTTCTGGTGTACTGTTAGGCTATCTACTGATGTGTTCTGGTGTATTGTTAGGTATCTATCTACTGATGTGTTCTGGTGTATTGTTAGGTATCTACTGATGTGTTCTGGTGTATTGTTAGGTATCTATCTACTGATGTGTTCTGGTGTATTGTTAGGTATCTACTGATGTGTTCGTGTACGTTCGGTATCTACTGATGTGTTCTGGTGTAGTGTTAGGATCATCTACTGAGGTGTATGGTGTATGGTAGGTATCTACTGATGTGTTCTGGTGTATTGTTAGGTATCTACTGATGTGTTCTGGTGTATTGTTAGGTATCTATCTACTGATGTGTACTGTTAGGTATCTACTGATGTGTTCTGGTGTATTGTTAGGTATCTACTGATGTGTTCTGGTGTATTGTTAGGTATCTACTGATGTGTTCTGGTGTACTGTTAGGTATCTACTGATGTGTTCTGGTGTATTGTTAGGTATCTACTGATGTGTTCTGGTGTATTGTTAGGTATCTACTGATGTGTTCTGGTGTATTGTTAGGTATCTACTGATGTGTTCTGGTGTATTGTTCTGTGTTCCATCCCCTGCTTCTCCAATGGACATTTTTGCATTGACCCAATACCTACTTTCCAGAATGTTGAAAATCTAACCAGGAAACAGAGATGTGCTAAATCATTTGGTCTTGTAATCTGAAGAACATGCGTTCAATCCCTGTTCGCACATTTATAGAACAGAAGTGGCAGCATGGTTGCCAACTTTTATGGCATCATTTTCAAAAACTGAATTTCAGTGTTCGATCCCTGTCCGTACTGTTTTAAGAATTGCTGCTATCATTTCATTGTAGTTTCAATGGAGTGGTGTATATAAAAAGTATATTGTATTAATATTGCATTTTCTCAGCAAATGAAATGGGATGGAAGCTCAGAGGGGGAGTGCATGCTATATAGTTTGAGGTCCTCTTCAATCCAAGATTCTCCACTGAGTTTATTTGTGTGCCAAATTCACATTTACACAACTACTACTTTCCAGAATGTTGATATATATTGCTGTATAGATAGGCATGGTGGCCAAGTGTGTAAGGCGCGGTCTCGTAACCGAAGATCTGGGTTCAAATCCCATCCGTGCCTTTATGAAAGACATCTGATACCATTAAAATGTACTCTCATTGGAGCACTGTAGGAAAAGCAAGTTTTTCAATATGGCATCACAACTATTATAGTAAGGGATGTGTCTCTACGTAGAGCCAATACTAACATGTATGCGGTCCAAAGTTAATCCCCAACTTCTCTGCCGAGTCTATTTAGTTGTTAAATTAGCTTTTGCACAACTCCCACTTTCCACAATGTTGACATTCTAAGAAGGAAATAGATGTGCTAAGTCATCTGTTTTTGTCAACTGAAGCACATGGGTTCAATCCTTGTTCGACGTTTACGGAAGATAGCTGATATTATGGAAATGTACTTTCATTAGAACAGTGTAAAGAAAGAGTCAATTGTATTGATATGTTCACTGCGACCTGTATGCTCTAGTCGGCTGGCCCTCGTTACATATTCGTCACGCCAGACCCACTGGCTCCAGTCATCTATAAGTCTATGCTAGGTCAATCTCCGCCTTATCTCAGCTCACTGGTCACGATAACAACACCCACCCGTAGCACGCGCTCCAGCAGGTATATCTCACTGTCATCCCCAAAGCCAACACCTCCTTGGCCGCCTTTCCTTCCAGTTCTCTGCTGCCAATAACTGTACGTTTGTTTATTCTAAATGTGTAACTCATGTTGTTGTTTGTGTTGCACTGCTTTGCTTTATCTAGCCAGGTCGCAGTTTAAATGAGAACTTGTTCTCCACTAGCTTTCTGGTA
>NC_052339.1:36906489-37017525 GCF_016432855.1 Salvelinus namaycush | reverse complement strand
ATTTGTTTAGTATCTACGGATGTGTTCTGTGTAATTGTTAGGTATCCTATCTACTGATGTGTCTGTTGTATTGTTAGGTATCTACTGATGTTTCTGTGTTACTGTGACTCGAGTTTTGGTTTACGTTAGGTATCTACTGATGTGTTTTCTGGTGTATTGTTAGTATCTATCTACTGATTGTTTCTGGTGTATTGTTAGTATACTACTGAGTGTGTTCTGGTGTACTTGTTAGGTTTCTACTGATGTGTTTCTGGTGTATTGTTAGGATATCTACTGAATGTGTTTCTGGTGTACTGTTAGGTATCTATGATGTGTTCTGGTGTAACTGTTAGGTATCTACTAGATGGTGCTCTGGTGTATTGTTATGTATCTACTGATGTGTTCTGGTGTTATTGTTAGGTATCTACTGATGTGTTCCTGGTGTATTGTTAGGTATCTACTGATGTGTTCTGGTGTATGTTTGGTATCTACTGATGTGTTCTTGGTGTACTGTTAGTATCTATTCTACTGATGTGTTCTGGTGTATTTTTTTTGTTTAGGTGATCTGTACTGATGTGTTCTGGTGTATTGTTTAGGTATCTACTGATGTGTTCTGGTGTATTGTTAGGTATCTACTGATGTGTTCTGGTGTATTGTTAGTTATCTACTGTGTGTTTCTGGTGTATTGTTAGGTATCTACTACTGATGTGTTCTGGTGTATTGTTAGGTATCATCTACTGATGTGTTCTGGTGTATTGTTAGGTATCTACTGATGTGTTCTGGGTGTATTGTTAGGTATCTACTGATGTGTTCTGGTGTACTGTTAGGTATCTACTGATGTGTTCGGTGTATGTTAGGTATCTACTGATTGTTTCCTGGTGTATTGTTTTTTTAATTAGTGTATCTACTGATGTGTTCTGGTGTATTGTTAGGTATCTACTGATGTGTTCTGGTGTATTGTTAGGTATCTACTGATGTGTTCTGGTGTATTGTTAGGTATCTACTGATGTGTTCTGGTGTATTGTTAGGTATCTACTGATGTTTCCTGAGTGTAATTGTTAGTTATCTACTGATGTGTTCTGTGTATTGTTAGGTATCTAACTGATGTTTCTGTGTACTTGTTAGGTATCTACTGATGTGTTTCTGGTGTATTGTAGGTATTACTATGGGTACTGTGTATGTTAGTTCTCTGGTTCTGGTGTATTGTTAGTATCTACTGATGATGTTTCTGGTGTATTGTTGGTATCTTACTATGTGTTCTGGTGTATGTTAGGTATCTACTGATGTGTTCTGGTGTATTGTTAGGTATCTACTATGATGTGTTTCTGGTGTATTGTTAGGTATCTACTGATGTGTTCTGGTGTATTGTTTTAGGTATCTCCTGATGTGTTTTATTGTTAGGTATCTACTACTGTGTGTTCTGGTGTATTTAGGTATCTACTGATTGTTTCTTGTGTATTGTTTAGGTATTTACTGATGTTGTTCTGGTGTATTGTTAGGTATCTACTATGATGTGTTCTGGTATTGTTAGGTATCTACTGATGTGTTCTGGTGTATTGTTAGGTATCTACTGGTGTGTTCTGGTGTTTGTTAGTTACTACTACTGATGTTGTTTCTGTGTAGTTGGTATCTACTAGTGTTCTGGTGTATTGTTAGGTATCTACTGATGTTTTGTATGTGTTAGGTATCTACTAATGTTTCTGTGGATTGTTAGGTATCTACTATGTGTTCTGTGTACCTGTTAGTATCTACTGATGTGTTTCTGGTGTATTGTTAGGTATCTACTGATTTGTTCTGTGTATGTGTTAGGTATCTACGATGTGTTCTTGTGTTTTGTTAGGTATCATCTACTGATGTTTGTCTGGTGTATTGTTAGGTATCTACTGATGTGTTCTGGTGTACTGTTAGGTATCTACTGATGTGTTCTCTGGTGTATTGTTAGGTATCTACTGATGTGTTCTGGTGTCTTGTTAGGTATCTACTGATGTGTTTCTGGTGTATTGTTGGTATCTCTACTGATGTGTTCTGGTGTACTATGTTAGGTATCTACTAGTGTGTGTTCTTGGTGTATTGTTTAGGTATCTACTGATGTGTTCTGGTGTCTATTGTTAGGTATCTACTGATGTGTTCTGGTGTATTGTTAGGTATCTACTGATGTGTTCTGGTGTATTGTTAGGTATCTATCTACTGATGTGTTCTGGTGTATTGTTAGGTATCTACTGATGTGTTTCTGGTGTATTGTTAGTTATACTGATGTGTTCTGTGTATGTTAGGTATCTACTACTGATGTGTTCTGGTGTACTGTTAGGTATCTACTAATGTGTTCTGTTGTATTGTTAGGTATCTACTGATGTGTTTCTGGTGTATGTTTAGGTATCTACTATGTGTTTCTGGGATTGTTAGTACTACTGGTGTGTTCTGGTGTACTGTTAGGTATCTACTGATGTGTTCTTGGTGTATTGTTAGGTATCTACTGATGTGTTTCTGGTATGTTTAGGTATCTACTGATGTGTTCTGGTGTTTGTTGGTATCTACTGATGTGTTCTGGTGTATTGTTAGTACTACTATGATGTGTTCTGGTGTTTGTTGGTATCTACTGATGTGTTCTGGTGTATTGTTAGTATCTAATGATGTTTTTCTGGTGTACTGTTATGTATCTACTAATGTGTTCTGTGTATTGTTAGGTATCTACTGATGGTTTGCGTGTACTGTTAGGTATCTACTGAATGTGTTCTGGTGATTGTTAGGTATCTCCTGAGTGTGTTCTGGTGTATTGTTAGTGTATCTATCTACTGATGTTTTCTGGTGTAGTTTAGGTATCTACTGATGTGTTTCTGGTGTATGTTGTTTATCTACTGATGTGTTCTGGTGTATATCTTGTTAGGTACTATGATGTGTATCTCTGGTGTTTGTTCGGTATTACTGTGTTCTTTTGTTAGGTATCTACTGATGTGTTCTGGGTACTTGTTAGGTATCTACTGTTGTGTTCGGTATACTGTTGGTATCTACTGATGTTTCTGGTGTATTGTTAGGTATCTATCTGACTGATGTTTCTGGGTACTGTTAGTTATCTACGGTGTGTTCTGGTGTATTGTTAGGTATCTACTGATGTGTTCTGGTGTATTGTTAGGTATCTATCTACTGGTTGTGTTCTGGGTATTGTTTAGGTATCTACTGATGTGTTCTGGTGTTTGTTAGAGTATCTATTACTGATGTGTTTCTGGTGTATTGTTAGGTATCTACTGATGATGTTTTTCTGGTGTATTGTTAGGTATCTACTGATGTGTTCTGGTGTATTGTTAGGTATCTACTGAGTTGTTCTGGTGTATTGTTAGGTTTATCTACTGATGTGTTCTGTGTTTGGTTAGTATCTACTGATGTGTTCTGTGTATTGTTTAGGTATCCTACTGATGTGTTCTGGTGTATTGTTAGGTATCTACTGATGTGTTCTGGTGTATTGTTAGGTATCTACTGATGTTGTTCTGGTGTAGTTGTTAGGTATCTACTGATGTGTTCTGGTGTATTGTTAGGTATCTACTACGATGTGTTTCTGGTGTATTGTTAGGTATCTACTGATTGTTTCTGGTGTAATTGTTGGTATCTACTGATGTGTTCTGGTGTATTGTTAGGTATCTACTGATGTGTTCTGGTGTATGTTTAGGTATCTATCTACTGTGTGTTCTGGTGTATTGTTAGGTATCTACTGATGTGGTTCTGGTGTATGTTAGGTATCTCTGATGTGTTTCTGGTGTATTGTTAGGTATCTACTGGATGTGTTCTGGTGTACTGTTAGGTATTCTACTGATGTGTTCTGGTGTATTGTTAGGTATCTACTGATGTTGTTCTGGTTTATTGTTAGGTAGTCTACTATGTGTTCTGGTGTTTGTTAGGTATCTACTGGTGTTCATGGGTATTCTGTTAGGTATCTACTGATGTGTTCTGGTGTATTGTTAGGTATCTACTGATGTGTTCTTGGTGTACTGTTATGTTATCTACTGATGTGTTCTGTGTATTGTTAGGTATATACTATGTGTTCTGGTGTATTGTTAGGTATCTACTGATTGTGTTTCTGGTGTATTTTAGGTATCTCACTGATGTGTTCTGGTGTACTGTGGTATACTACTAATGTGTTTCTGGTGTATTGTTAGGTATCTACTGATGTGTTCTGGTGTATTGTTAGGTATCTACTGATGTTGTTCTGGTGTATTGTTAGGTATCTTACTGATTGTTTTCTGGTGTATTGTTAGGTATCTACTGATGTGTTCTGGTGTATTGTTAGTATCTATCTACTGTGTGTTCTGGTGTACTGTTAGGTACTACTGATGTGTTCTGGTGTATTGTTAGGTATATCTACTGATGTGTTCTGGTTATGTTAGGTATCTACTATGGTGTTCTGGTGTATTGTTAGGTATCTACTGATGTGTTCTGGTGTATTGTTAGGTATCTACTGGTGTGTTCTGGTGTATTGTTAGGTATCTTTACTGATGTGTTCTGGTGTATGTTAGGTATCTACTGATGTGTTCTGGGTGTATTTTGTTAGGTATCTACTGATTTGTTCTGGTTATGTTAGTATCTACTATGGTGTTTCTGGTGTTGTTAGGTATCTACTTGGTGTGTTCTGGTGTACTGTTAGTTATCTACTGATGTGTTCTGGTGTATTGTTAGGTATCTACTGATGTGTTCTGGTGTATTGTTGGTATCTACTGATGTGTTCTGGTGTATTGTTAGGTATCATACTGTTGTGTTCTGGTGTATTGTTTAGGTATATATCTGATGTGTTCTGGTGTATTGTTAGGTATCTACTGTGTGTTTCCTGGTGTATTGTTAGGTATCTACTGATGTGTTTCTGGTGTATTGTTAGGTATCTACTAGGTGTTCTGGTGTTTGTTAGGTATCTACTGATGTGTTCTGGTGTACTTGTTGGTATCTACTATGTTTCTGGTGTATGTTAGGTATCTACTGATGTGTTTCTGGTGTATTGTTAGGTATCTACTGATGTGTTCGGGTGTAATTGTTAGGTATCTACTGATGTTTCTGGTGTATTGTTAGGTATCTACTATGTGTTCTGGTGTATTGTTAGGTATATCACTGATGGTTCTGGTATATTGTTAGGTATCTACTGATGTGTTTCTGGTGTATTGTTAGGTATCTACTGATGTGTTCTGGTGTATTGTTAGGTATCTACTCGATGTGTTCTGGTGTATTGTTAGGTATCTACTGATGTTTTCTGGTGTATTTGTTAGGTTCTACTGATGTGTTCTGGTGTATTGTTAGGTATCTCACTGATGTCTGGTGTTTTATCTCGTGTTCTTTATTGTTAGGTATCTACTGATGTGTTCTGGTGTTGTTAGGTATCTACTATGTGTTTGGTGTATTGTTATGGTACTACTGATGTGTTTTCTGGTGTACTTGTTAGGTATCTACTGATGTGTTCTGGTGTATTGTTTCAGGTTCTACTGATTGTGTTCTGGGTATTGTTAGGTATCTACTGATGTGTGTTCTGGTGTATTGTTGAGGTATCTACTGATGTGTTCTGGTGTATTGTTAGTTCTATCTACTGATTGTGTTCTGGTGTATTGTTAGGTATCTACTGTTTGTTTTATGTGGTTATCTACGTGTTTCTGGTGTACTTGTTAGGTATCTACTAATGTGTTCTGGTGTTGTTAGGTATCTACTGATGTGTTCTGGTGTACTGTTAGGTATCTACCTGATGTTTCTGGTGTATTGTTAGGTATCTACTGATGTGTCTGGTGTATTTTTAGGTATCTACTAGAGTGTTTCTGGTGTATTGTTAGGTATCTACTGATGTGTTCTGGTGTATTGTTCGGTATCTATCTCTGATGTGTTCTGGTGTACTGTTAGGTATCTATCTGATGTGTTCTGGTGTATTGTTAGGTATCTACTGATGTGTCGGGTGTATTGTTAGGTATCTAACTGATGTGTTCTGGGTACTGGTTAGGTATCTACTGATGTGTGTTCTGGTTATGTTAGGTATCTACTGATGTGTTCTGGTGTATTGTTTAGGTATCTATCTGATGTGTTTCTGGTGTATTGTTAGGTATAACTACTGATGTGTTTCTGTGTATTGTTATGTATCTACTGATGTGTTCTGGTGTATTGTTTAGGTTCTTATCTACTGATGTGTTTCTGGTGTATGTTAGGTATCTACTGATGTGTTCTGGTGTATTTTTAGATTCTATAGTACTGATGTGTTATCTGTATTCCTGGTGTTAATTGTTACGTGTATCTACTGATGTGTTCTGGTGTATTGTTAGGTATCTACTGATGTGTTTCTGGTGTATTGTTAGGTATCTACTGATGTGTTCTGGTGTATTGTTAGGTATCTACTGATGTGTTCTGGTGTATTGTTAGGTCATTCTACTGATGATGTTTCTGGTGTACTGTTAGGTATCTACTATGTTATTCTGGTGTATTGTTTAGGTATGTACTGATGTGTTCTGGTGTATTGTTAGGTATCTACTAATGTGTTCTGGTGTATTGTTAGTATCTACTGATGTGTTTCTGGTGTACTTGTTAGGTAATCTACTGATGTGTTCTGGTGTATTGTTAGGTATCTACTGATGTGTTTCTGGCTACTGTTAGGTATCTACTGATGTGTTCTTGGTGTATTGTTGGGTATCTACTGATGTGTTCTGGTGTATTGTTAGTATCTATCTACTGATGTGTTCTGGTGTATTGTTAGGTTATCTACTGATGTGTTTCTGGTGTATTGTTAGGTATCTACTGATGTGTTCTGGTGCATTGTTAGGTATCTACTGATGTGTTCTGGTGTACTGTGTTATCTACTAATGTGGTTTCTGGTGTATTGTTAGGTATCTACTGATGTTTCTTGGTCGTACTGAGTTATCGATGTATCTACTGATGTGTTCTGGTGTATTTGTTAGGTATCTACTGATGTGTTCTGGTGTTTGTTAGTTATCTACATGATGTGTTCTGGGCGTACTGTTAGGTATCTACTGATGTGTTTCTGTGTATTGTTAGGTATCTACTTGTGTGTTCTGGTGTACTTGTTAAGGTTCTCTTTGTGTTTCTGGGTATCTGTTAGTATCATTACTGATGTGTTTTCTGGTGGTCTGTTAGGTATCTACTAGGTGTTCTGGTTGTATGTTTAGGTATCTACTGATGTGTTATGGTGACTTGTTAGGTATCTTCTACTGATGTGTTCTGGTGTACTGTTGAGGTATCTACTAAAGTTCTGTGTATGTTAGTTTCGGTTTCGGTGTACTGTTAGGTATCGACTAGGATGTTTCTGGGTGTATTGTTATGTAATCTACTGTGTGTTCCTCTATGTGGATTGTGATGTTGTTTCGGTATTTTTATCTCTGGCGTATTGTCTTATGGGGGGAGTGGATTTTCTGGTGTACTGGTTTAGGTATCTATCTACCGATGTGTTTCTGGTGTTACTGTTAGGTATCTACTAATGTTGTTTCTGGTGTATTGTTAGGTATCTCCTGATGTGGTCTGGGTATTGTTAGTAATCTTCTACTGGTGTGTTCTGGTGTACTGTTGGTAATCTACTGATGTGTTTTCTGGTGTACTGTTAGGTATCTACTAATGTGTTTCTGGTGTTTATTGTTAGGTATCTACTGGTGTGTTCTGGTGTACTGTTTAGGTATCTACTCATGTGTTCTGGTGTATTGTTAGGTATCTACTGGTGTTCTGGTGTACTGTTAGGTATCTACTGATGTGTTCTGGGTGTATTGTTAGGTACTACGATTTGTTCGGATGTATTGGTTAGTATCCTACTGATGTTTCTGGTGTACTGTTGGTGATCTACTGATGTGTTCTGGTGTACTGTGTAGGTATCTATCTACTGATGTGTTCTGTGTATTGTTAGGTTCTACTGATGTGTTCTGGTGTTTGGTAGGTATCTACTATGTGTTCTGGTGTCATTGTTAGGTATCTACTGATGTTTCTGGTGTTATTGTAGATATCGTATCTACGATGTGTTCTGGGTGTACTGTTAGGTATCTTCTACTGGTGTGTTCTGTGTATTGTTAGGTATCTTAGATGTGTTTTCTGGTGTATTGTTTAGGTATCTACTGATGTGTTCTGGTGTGTTGTTCGGTTATCTATCTACGATGTGTTCTGGTGTATTGTTTAAGGTACTACTGAGTGTTTCTGGTGTATTGTAGGTATCTACCTGGTGTGTTTGGTGTATTGTTATGGTATCTACTGATGTGTGTCTGGTGTATTTTTAGGTATCTAATCTACTGATGTGTTTCTGGTGTATTGTTGAGTATCTTACTGATGGTGTTCTGGTTGTATTGTTAGGTATCCTATCTACTGATGTGTTCTGGTGTATTGTTACGTCATCTATGTGTGTTCTGGTGTATTGTTAGGTATCTATCTACTGAATGTGCTCTGGTGTTTGTTACTGGTATCTACTGATGTTGTTCTGGTGTATTGTTAGGTATTATTACTGATTGTTTCTGGTGTATTGTTAGGTAATCTACTGATTTGTTCTGGTGTATTGTTAGGTATCTACTGAGTGTGTCTTCTGTGATTGTTGAGTAATCTATCTACTGATGTGTTCTGGTGTACTGGTTAGGGTATCTACTGATGTGTTCTGGTGTATTTTTTAGGTAGCTACTGATGTGTTCTGGTGTACTGTTCGGTATCTACTGACTGTGTTTGGTGTATTGTTAGGTACTACTGGTATGTGTGTTCGGTGTATTTTAGGTATCTATTCTACTGATTGTTCGCGGTGTATTGTTAGGTATCTAACTGATGTGTATTGGTGTATTGTTAGGTACTATCTACTGATGATTGTCTGGTGTACTGTTAGGTATCTACTATGTGTTTCTGGTATATTGTTAGGTATCTATCTACTACTGTGTTTCTGGTGTTACGGAGTACTTGATGTGTCGGAGTGTTCTATTGAATGTGTTCTGGTGACTTGTTTAGGTGATCTACTAAGGTTTTCTGGTGTATTTGTAGGTATCTGACTGTATGTGTTCTGGTGGTGGAGTACACTGATTCTGGCTTGTAGGTGATGCTACTGAAGTGTTCTGGTGTATTGTTGGGTATCTACTGATGTGTTCTGGTTATGTTAGGATCTACTTGATGTTTCTGGTGTATTGTTAGGTATCTACTGATGTGTTCTGGTGTATTGTTAGGTATCTACTGATGTGTTTCTGGTGTATTGTTAGGTATCTACTGATGTGTTCTGGTGTATGTTAGGTATCTACTGATGTGTTTCTGGTGTATTGTTAGGTATCTACTGATGTGTTTCTGGTGTACTGTTAGGTATCTACTAATGTGTGTTCTGGTGTATTGTTAGGTATCTACTGATGTGTTCTGGGTACTGTTAGTTATCTACTGATGTGTTCTGGTGTATTGTTAGGTATCTACTTGTGTTCTGTGTATTGTTTATCTACTGATGTGTTCTGGTGTATTTGTTAGGTATCTATCTACTGATGTGTTCTGGTGTCTGTTAGGTATCTACTGATGTGTTCTGGTGTATTGTTGGTATCTACTGATGTGTTCTGGTGTATTGTTATGTATCTATCTACTGATTGTTCTGGTGTATTGTTAGGTATCTATGATGTGTTCTGGTGTACTGTTAGGTATCTACTGATGTGTTCTGGTGTATTGTTATTATCTACTGATTGTTCTGGTGTATGTTAGGTATCTACTGATGTGTTCTGGTGTATTGTTAGGTATCTACTGATGTGTTCTGGTGTATTGTAGGTATCTACTGATGTGTTCTGGTGTATTGTTAGGTATCTACTGATGTGTTCTGGTGTATTGTTAGTATCTACTGATGTGTCTGTGTATTGTTAGGTATCTACTGATGTGTTCTGGTGTATTGTTAGGTATCTACTAATGTGTTCTGGTGTATTGTTAGGTATCTACTGGTGTGTTCTGGTGTATTGTTAGGTATCTACTGATGTGTTCTGGTGTATTGTTAGGTATCTACTGATGTGTTCTGGTGTATTGTTAGGTATCTACTGATGTGTTCTGGTGTATTGTTAGGTATCTACTGATGTGTTCTGGTGTATTGTTAGGTATCTACTGATGTGTACTGTTAGGTATCTACTGATGTGTTCTGGTGTATTGTTAGGTATCTACTGATGTGTTCTGGTGTACTGTTAGGTATCTACTGGTGTGTTCTGGTGTATTGCTAGGTATCTCTACTGATGTGTTTCTGGTGTATGTTAGGTATCTACTGATGTGTTCTGGTGTATTGTTTAGGTATCTACTGATGTGTTTCTGGGTGTATTGTTAGGTATCTACTGATGTGTTCTGGTGTATTGTTAGTAGTATCTATGATGTGTTCTGGTGTATGTTAGGTAATCTACTGATGTGTTCTGGTGTATGTTAGGTATCTACTGATGTGTTCTGGTGTATTGTTAGGTATCTACTGATGTGTTCTGGTGTATTGTTAGGTATCTACTGGTGTGTTCTGGTGTACTGTTAGGTATCTACTGATGTGTTCTGGTGTATTGTTAGGTATCTATCTACTGATGTGTTCTGGTGTACTGTTAGGTATCTACTAATGTGTTCTGGTGTATTGTTAGGTATCTACTGATGTGTTCTGGTGTACTGTTAGGTATCTACTGATGTGTTCTGGTGTATTGTTAGGTATCTACTGGTGTGTTCTGGTGTATTGTTAGGTATCTACTGATGTGTTCTGGGTATTGTTAGGTATCTACTGATGTGTTTCTGGTGTATGTTAGGTATCTACTGATGTGTTCTGGTGTCTGTTTGGTATCTACTGATGTGTTCTGGTGTATTGTTAGTACTACTACTGATGTGTTCTGCGTGTATGTTAGTTATCTATCTACTGATGTGTTCTGGGTATTGTTAGGTAGCTATCTACTGATGTTTTTCTGGTGTATTTTTTAGGTATCTACTGGTGTGTTCTGGTGTATGTTAGGATAATCTACTGATGTGTTCTGGTGTATTGTTAGGTATCTACTGATGTGTTCTGGTGTACTGTTAGGTATCTACTGATGTGTTTCTGTTGTACGTTAGGTATCTATCTACTGATGTGTTCTGGTGTATTGTTAGGTATCTACTGATGGTTTCTGGTGTATTTTAGGTATCTACTGTGTTTTCTGGTGTATTGTTAGTATCTACTGATGTGTTTCTGGTGTACTGTTATGTATCTACTGATGTGTTCTGGTGTATGTTAGGTATCTATCTACTGATGTTTTCTGGTGTATTGTTAGGTATCTACTGAGGGTTTCTGGTGTATTGTTAGGTATCTACTGATGTGTTCTGGTGTATTGTTAGGTATCTACTGATGTGTTCTGGTGTATTGTTAGGATATCTGTACTGATGTGTCTGGTGTATGTGGTAGATCTGATGTGGTTCTGGTGTAGTATCTACTGATGTGTTCTGGTGTATTGTTAGGTATCTACTGATGTGTTCTGGTGTATTGTTAGGTATCTATCTACTGATGTGTTCTGGTGTATTGTTAGGTATCTACTGATGTGTTCTGGTGTATTGTTAGGTATCTACTGATGTGTTCTGGTGTATTGTTAGGTATCTACTGATGTGTTCTGGTGTATTGTTAGGTATCTATCTACTGATGTGTTCTGTTAGGTATCTACTGATGTGTTCTGGTGTATTGTTAGGTATTATCTACTGATGTGTTCTGGTGTATTGTTAGGTATCTACTGATGTGTTCTGGTGTATTGTTAGGTATCTACTGATGTGTTCTGGTGTATTGTTAGGTATCTATCTACTGATGTGTTCTGGTGTATTGTTAGGTATCTACTACGATGTTTCTGGTGTATTGTTAGGTATCTACTGATGTGTTCTGGTGTATTGTTAGTATACTGATGTGTTCTGGTGTATTGTTAGTATCTCTACTGATGTGTTCTGGTACTGTTAGTATCTACTGATGTGTTCTGGTGTATTGTTAGGTATCTACTGATGTGTTCTGGTGTACTGTTAGGTATCTACTGATGTGTTCTGTGTATTGTTAGGTATCTACTGTGTGTTCTGGTGTATGTTAGGTATCTACTACTGATGTGTTCTGGTGTATTGTTAGGTATCTACTGATGTGTTCTGGTGTATGTTAGTATGTGTTGTATGGTAGGTTCTACTGATGTGTTCTGGTTATTGTTAGGTATCTACTATGATTGTTCTGTGTTGTTAGGTATCTACTACGATGTGTTCTGGTGTATTGTTAGGTATATCTACTGATGTGTTCTGGTGTATTGTTAGGTATCTACTGATGTGTTCTGGTGTACTGTTGGTATCTACTGATGTGTTCTGGTGTATTGTTAGGTATCACTGATGTGTTCTGGTGTATTGTTAGGTATCTATCTACTATGTGTTCTGGTGTACTGTAGGTATCTATGATGTGTTTCTGGTGTATTGTTAGGTATCTACTGATGTGGTTTCTGGTGTATTGTTGGTATCTACTTATGTTTTCTGGTGTATTGTTAGGTATCTAACTGATGTGTTCTGGTGTACTGTTAGGTATCTACTGATGTGTTCTGGTGTTTGTTAGGTATCTACTATGTGTTCTGGTGTATTGTTAGGTATCTATCTACTGATGTTTCTGGTGTATTGTAGTATCTACTGATGTGTTCTGGTGTATTGTTAGGTATCATACTGATGTGTTCTGGTGTATTGTTAGGTATCTACTGATGTGTTCTGGTGTATTGTTAGGTATCTTACTGATGTGTTCTGGTGTATGTTAGGTATCTACTATGATGTGTCTGGTTTGTGGTATCTACTGATGTGTCTGTGTATTGTTAGGTATCTACTGATGTGTTCTGGGTACTGTAGGTATCTACTGTGTGTTCTGGTGTATTGTTAGGTATCTACTGATGTGTTCTGGTGTATTGTTAGGTATCTATTTACTGATGTGTTCTGGTGTATTGTTAGGTATCTACTGATGTGTTCTGGTGTATTGTTAGGTATCTATCTACTGATGTGTACTGTTAGGTATCTACTGATGTGTTCTGGTGTATTGTTAGGTATCTATCTACTGATGTGTACTGTTAGGTATCTACTGATGTGTTCTGGTATACTGTTAGGTATCTACTGATGTGTTCTGGTGTATTGTTAGGTATCTATCTACTGATGTGTCTGTAGGTATCTATTCTAGGTGTGTTTCTGTGTATTGTAGGTATCTATCTATGATGTGTACTGTTAGGTATCTACTGATGTGTTCTGGTGTATTGTTAGGTATCTATCGACTGATGTGTACTGTTAGTGTATCTACTGATGTGTTCTGGTGTATTGTTGGTATCTACTGATGGTTCTGGTGTATGTTAGGTATCTACTGATGTGTCTGGTGTATTGTTAGGTATCTACTGATGTGTTCTGGTGTATTGTTAGGTATCTACTGATGTGTTCTGGTGTATTGTTAGGTATCTATTTACTGATGTGTTCTGGTGTATGTGTAGGTATCTACTGATGAGTTCTGGTGTATTGTTAGGTACTCTACTGATGTGTTTCTGGTGTATTGTTAGGTATCTACTGATGTGTTTCTGGTGTAATTGTTAGGTATCTACTGATGTGTTCTGGTGTATGTTAGGTATCTACTGATGTTTCTGGTGTATTGTTAGGTATCTGACTGATGTGTTCTGGTGATGTTAGGTATCTATCTACTGATGTGTTCTGGTGTATTGTTAGGTATCTACTGATGTTGTTGGTGTTATTTAGGTATCTACTGATGTGTTCTGGTGTATGTTAGGTATCTACTGATGTGTTCTGGTGTATTGTTAGGTATTACTGAATGTGTTCTGGTGTATTGTTAGGTATCATATGATGTTGTTCTGGTGTATTGTTAGGTATCTACTGATGTGTTCTGGTGTATTGTTAGGTATCTATCTACTGATGTGTTCTGGTGTATTGTTAGGTATCTATGTACTAACCTACCTGCTTGTTGTGCCGTGGCTGCAGCAGCAGTAGCTGGTTCTCCCCAGATGGGAGGCTGTGGGAGGAGCAGCCGGCTGTCCCGACACCACCTCTAGGCTGCAGTACAGAAAAGGGAGGCTGGGTGCTCAGCCTGAAACTCAGAGGCATCTCTGTACTATTCTTCAACTGGAACGTCCGTGTGATGGAACACTTCCTCTGTACCATCTGAGAAATCACAACATGGTCGAGAAGTTACCCAATGACAAAATATGAGCTTGTAAATGGAAGAAATACAATATTGCAGACAGAAAACTGTCCAGTGATTAAATAAATAAAAAAATGTACTGTTGAAAAGCAACATCAAGTATAAACACAGTAAAGTCCAAAAAACACTATTTTACACCAAAAAGAAAATGTTGTACACTTTACTGTGTGTCCTTTACTGTATTTATACTTGGGATATCACTTTCCAACTGTAAAAGTTCAAAACCCCCTGGAGGACATATTTAAATATCTAGGTGGTTCGTCAGGTGTCTCAGACCCACCTCATTGTGTGGCTCGCCCTGTATTAAATCACTAGCCACAGCACAGAACTCCAGGCACTCCTCTTCCTCCTCCATCTGCACTGACAGGCTAAAGAGTAGAACACAGCAAGGAATACACAGCAAGTTGCTGACAGACTAAATAAATGAACACAGACAGTAAGTCACTGACAGGCTGAAGAGATGAACACAGACAGTAAGTCACTGACAGGCTAAATAGATTAACACAGACAGACCACCTGCTCTACAATTTCATACATTCAGTTGATTTACAGAACAGCTAGGTTTACAGAAGCTATCTGTTCTGCTACACATTGGGGCAGTTTTCGCAGATGCCGATTAAGCCAAGTCCTGGACTAAAAGGAAGCTCAATGGAGAATCTCCATTGAAAGTACAGTGGCTTGCGAAAGTATTCACCCCCCTTGGCATTTTACCTATTTTGTTGCCTTACAATCTGGAATTAAAATTGATTTTTGGCAGGGTTTGTATAATTTGATTTACACAACAGACTAAACCTTTGAGATGCAAAATATGTTTTATTGTCAAACAAACAAGAAATAAGACAAAAAAAACATAAAACTTGAGCATAACTATTCACCCCCCAAAGTCAATACTTCGTAGAGCCACCTTTTGCAGCATTTACAGCTGCACGTCTCTTGGGGTATGTCTCTATAAGCTTGGCACATTTCATGGCAAAACTGCACAGCAATATTTAAGTCATACTACAGATTCTCAATTGGATTGAGGTCTGGGCTTTGACTAGGCCATTCCAAGACATTTAAATGTTTCCCCTTAAACCACTTGAGTGTTGCTTTAGCAGTATGCTTTAGGGTCATTGTCCTGCTGAAGTGAAACCTCCGTCCCAGTCCTCAAATCTCTGGAAGGACTGAAACAGGTTTTCCCTCAGAATGTCCTGTATTTAGTTCCATCCATCATTCCTTTCAATTCTAACCATTTCCCTCCCTGCCGATGAAAACCATCCCTACAGCATGATGCTGCTACCCTCCCATGCTTCACTGTGGGATGTTTTTCTCAGGTGATGAGAGGTGTTGGGGTGCCAAACATAGCGTTTTTCCTTGATGGCCAAAGCTTACATTTTTTGTCTCATCTGACCAGAGTTACCTTCTTCTATATGTTTGGGGAGTCTCCCACATGCATTTTGGTTGAACATACACACACATGTTTTTGGCTTATTTTCTTCTTGAGCATGGCTTTTTATGGCCACTCCCGCCGTAAAGCCCAGCTCTGTGGAGTGTCTTCTTACTGTGGTCCTATGGATGATACTCCAATCTCCGCTGTGGGCTTTGCAGCTCCTTCAGGGTTATCTTTGGGTCTCTTTGTTGCCGTCTGATTAATGCCCTCCTTGCCTTGTCTATGAGTTTTTGGTGGTGCCCTCCCTTGCAGGGTTTGTTGTGGTGCATATTCTTTCCATTTTGTAATACGGATGTAATGGTGCTCTGTGGGATGTTCAAAGTTTCTGATATTTTTTTATAATCCACCCTGTCTGTACTTCTCCACAACTTTGTCCCTCTACCTGTTTGGAGAGCTTCCTTGGTCTTCATAGTGCCGCTTTCCTTTAGTGGTGTTACAAAAAGAAAACCCCTCCCCTGGTGCTTTCAAGAACAGTTTATACTACTGGATCAGGTGACACTTAGATTGCACCACAGGTGGGACTTATTTAACAAATTATGTGGACCTCGGAAGGTAATTGGTTTGCCCCAGATCTTATTCAGGGGCTTCATAGCAAAGGGGGTGAATACACATGCACGCACCAATTTTACGTTTTGAATTTTTTGGAACAAGTCATTTTTTAAATTTAATTTCACCAATTTTGACTTTTTTGTGTATGTCAATTACATGAAATCCCCCCAAAATCTACATTTACATTTACATTTAAGTCATTTAGCAGACGCTCTTATCCAGAGCGACTTACAAATCTATTTAAATTACAGGTCGTAATGCAACAAAATAGTAAAAACTCCAAGGGGGATGAATACTTTTGCAAGGCACTGTACGTTTTAGTCTTGGAAACAAGCATAATGGTCCATAGTGGTTTCTTACACGGCAGGTCTGACGGAGGCCTGGAGGTCCAATCTGAGAGGTTCCAGATCCTGACCCTGAGCCCTTTGAACCTTACCCGGGATACAGGACGACACCTGCAGAGACACACATGTGAGTACCAAACATAACATGGTGACAGAATCATGGCACAGCAAATTTGGAAGGAACCATAATACCTTGGAGTCAAGGCTCATGAAGCCCAGAGCGAAGGATACACAGGCAGCGTTAGAGGTCAGTTCTGACAGGGTCAGGGGAGTGAAGGAGACGTGGATGGTGCTGCTGCCCCCTGCTGGAACATCCTGGAATAACAAAAAGGTTAAAAGACTGGTCAACATACCTGCTTACCCTTCTACTGTATACAGCACAGTTAACGTGATGGCCTAGAGTGATGCAGTATGGGTAGTCTGTTGTAGAATGATGCAGTATGGGTAGTCTGTTGTAGAGTGATGCAGTATGGGTAGTCTGCTGTGTGTACTATCTGTTGTAGAGTGATGCAGTATGGGTAGTCTGTTGTAGAGTGATGCAGTATGGGTAGTCTGTGTGTAGAGTGATGCAGTATGGGTAGTCTGTTGTAGCGTGATGCAGTATGGGTAATCCGTTGTTAGAGTGATGGCAGTATGGGTAGTCTGTTGTAGCAGTGTGAAGTAGGGTAGTCTGTTGTAAGATGATGCAGTATGGGTAGTCCTTTCTGTAGGAGTGATGCGGTATGGGTATCTGTTGTAGAGTGATGCAGTATGTGGGTGAGTCGGTTGTAGATTGATGCGTATGGTAGTCTGTTGTAGAGTGATGCAGTATGGTTTTTAGTCTGCTGGATGTACTATCTGTTGTAAGTGATGGCTATGGGTAGTCTGTTTGTGGATGATGCGTAATGGGTAGTCTGTGGTAGAATGATGCAGTATGGGTAGTCCTGCTGTAGAAGGATGCAGTATGGGTAGTCTGTTGTAGAGTGATGCAGTATGGGTAGTCTGTTGTAGCGTGATGCAGTATGGGTAGTCTGGTTTTAGAGTGATGCAGTATGGTTATTCGTTTGTAGAGTGATGCAGTAATGGTAGTCTGTTGTAGAATGATGCCAGTATGGGTAGTCCCTGTTGTAGAATGATGCAGTATGGGTAGTCTGCTGTAGAGTGATTGCAGTATGGGTGTCTGTTGTAAGTGATGCAGTATGGGTAGTCCTGTTGTAGATGATGCATATGGTAGTCTGTTTGTAGAGTGATGCAGTATGGGTATCCTGTTGTAGAGTTATGCGTAGGGTAGTCTGTTGTAAGAGTGATGCAGTATGGGTAGTCTGCTTGAGCGTGATGCAGTAATGGGTAGTCTGTTGTAGAATGATGCAGTATGGGGTAGTCTGCTGTAGAGTGGTGCGTATGGTAGTCTGTTGTAGAATGATTCAGTATGGTTAGTCTGTTGTAGAGTGGTGCAGTATGGGTATCTGCTGTGTGTACTATCTGTTTGTAGAGTGATGCAGTATGGGTAGTCTGTTGTAGAGTGATGCAGTATGGTAGTCCTGTTGTGATTGATTTGCATATGGGTAGTCCGGTTGTATAGTGATGCATATGGTAGTTCTGTTGTAGAGTGATGCAGTATGGTAGTCCTGTTGTAGAGTGATGCGTATGGGTAAGCTGTTTGTAGAATGATGCCATATGGGTACTCTGCTGTAGAGTGATGCGTATGGGTAGTCTGTTGTAGCGTGATGCAGTATGGGTATCCTGTTGTATAGTAAGCAGTATGGTAGTCTGTTGTAGAGTGATGCAGTTGGGTATCTGTTTGTAAGATGATGCAGTTGGGTAGTCTGTTGTAGACTGATCAGTATGGTAGTCTGATGTAGAGTGAGTGCAGTATGGGTAGTCTGTTGTAGAGTGATGCAGTATGGGTAGTCTGTTGTAGAGTGATGCGTATGGTAGTCTGTTGTAGAGTGATGCAGTATGGGGTAGTCTGTTTGTAAGCGTATGCAGTAATTGGTAGTTTCTGTAGAGTGATGCAGTATGGGTATCCTTGCTGTAGAGTGATCAGTATGGGTAGTCTGCTGTAAATGTCATAATCTGTTGTAGAGTGATGCAGTATGTGTAGTCTGTTGTGGAGTGATGCAGTATGGGTAGTCGTTTGTAGAATGATGCAGTATGGGTAGTCTGTTGTAGAGTGATCAGTATGGGTAGTCTGTTGTAGAGTGATGCAGTATGGTATTCGGTTGTAGAGTGATGCAGTATGGGTAGTCCTGGTGTAGAGTGATGCAGTATGGATAGTCTGCTGTATGTACTTCTGTTGTAGAGTGATGCAGTATGGGTAGTCGTTTTGGGAGTGTGCAGTATGGGTAGTCTGTTTTGTATAAGGATGCCAGTATGGGGGGGAAATAAAGGTGAAATAATACAAAAAAGAAACATTTTATTTCCAGGAAGGGGATGTAGCTCAGTGGTAGAGCGCATGCTTTGCATGTATGAGGTCCTGGGTTCAATCCCCAGCTTCTCCAATGGACATTTTTGCATTGACCCAATACCTACTTTCCAGAATGTTGAAAATCTAACCAGGAAACAGAGATGTGCTAAATCATTTGGTCTTGTAATCTGAAGAACATGCGTTCAATCCCTGTTCGCACATTTATAGAACAGAAGTGGCAGCATGGTTGCCAACTTTTATGGCATCATTTTCAAAAACTGAAGTTCATGTGTTCGATCCCTGTCCGTACCTGTTTTAAGAATTGCTGCTATCATTTCATTGTAGTTTCAATGGAGTGGTGTATATAAAAAGTATATTGTATTAATATTGCATTTTCTCAGCAAATGAAATGGGATGGAAGCTCAGAGGGGGAGTGCATGCTATATATGTTTGAGGTCCTCGGTTCAATCCCAAGATTCTCCACTGAGTTTATTTGTGTGCCAAATTCACATTTACACAACTACTACTTTCCAGAATGTTGATATATATTGCTGTATAGATAGGCATGGTGGCCAAGTGGTAAGGCGTCGGTCTCGTAAACCGAAGATCATGGGTTCAAATCCCATCCGTGCCTTTATGAAAGACATCTGATACCATTAAAATGTACTCTCATTGGAGCACTGTAGGAAAAGCAAGTTTTTCAATATGGCATCACAACTATTATAGTAAGGGGATGTGTCTCTACGGTAGAGCCAATACTTAACATGTATGCGGTCCAAAGTTAATCCCCAACTTCTCTGCCGAGTCTATTTAGTTGTTAAATTAGCTTTTGCACAACTCCCACTTTCCACAATGTTGACATTCTAAGAAGGAAATAGATGTGCTAAGTCATCTGTTTTTGTCAACTGAAGCACATGGGTTCAATCCTTGTTCGACGTTTACGGAAGATAGCTGATATTATGGAAATGTACTTTCATTAGAACAGTGTAAAGAAAGAGTCAATTGTATTGATATGTTCACTGCGACCTGTATGCTCTAGTCGGCTGGCCCTCGTTACATATTCGTCACGCCAGACCCACTGGCTCCAGGTCATCTATAAGTCTATGCTAGGTCAATCTCCGCCTTATCTCAGCTCACTGGTCACGATAACAACACCCACCCGTAGCACGCGCTCCAGCAGGTATATCTCACTGGTCATCCCCAAAGCCAACACCTCCTTTGGCCGCCTTTCCTTCCAGTTCTCTGCTGCCAATGACTGTACGTTTGTTTATTCTAAATGTGTAACTCAGTGTTGTTGTTTGTGTTGCACTGCTTTGCTTTATCTTAGCCAGGTCGCAGTTGTAAATGAGAACTTGTTCTCCACTAGCTTTCCTGGTAAAATAAAGGTGAAATAATACAAAAAAAGAAACATTTTATTGACGAAAGGGATGTAGCTCAGGGTAGAGCGCATGCTTTGCATGTATGAGGTCCGGTTCAATCCCCCAGCTTCTCCAATGTACATTTTTGCATTGACCCAATACCTACTTCCAGAATGTTGAAAATCTAACCAGGAAACAGAGATGTGCTAAATCATTTGGTCTTGTAATCTGAAGAACATGCCTTCAATCCCTGTTCGCACATTTATAGAACAGAAGTGGCAGCATGGTTGCCGTTGTAAATGAGAACTTGTTCTCCACTAGCTTTCCTGGTAAAATAAAGGTGAAATAATACAAAAAAAGAAACATTTTATTTCCAGGAAGGGGATGTAGCTCAGTGGTAGAGCGCATGCTTTGCATGTATGAGGTCCTGGGTTCAATCCCCAGCTTCTCCAATGTACATTTTTGCATTGACCCAATACCTACTTTCCAGAATGTTGAAAATCTAACCAGGAAACAGAGATGTGCTAAATCATTTGGTCTTGTAATCTGAAGAACATGCGTTCAATCCCTGTTCGCACATTTATAGAACAGAAGTGGCAGCATGGTTGCCAACTTTTATGGCATCATTTTCAAAAACTGAAGTTCATGTGTTCGATCCCTGTCCGTACCTGTTTTAAGAATTGCTGCTATCATTTCATTGTAGTTTCAATGGAGTGGTGTATATAAAAAGTATATTGTATTAATATTGCATTTTCTCAGCAAATGAAATGGGATGGAAGCTCAGAGGGGGAGTGCATGCTATATATGTTTGAGGTCCTCGGTTCAATCCCAAGATTCTCCACTGAGTTTATTTGTGTGCCAAATTCACATTTACACAACTACTACTTTCCAGAATGTTGATATATATTGCTGTATAGATAGGCATGGTGGCCAAGTGGTAAGGCGTCGGTCTCGTAAACCGAAGATCATGGGTTCAAATCCCATCCGTGCCTTTATGAAAGACATCTGATACCATTAAAATGTACTCTCATTGGAGCACTGTAGGAAAAGCAAGTTTTTCAATATGGCATCACAACTATTATAGTAAGGGGATGTGTCTCTACGGTAGAGCCAATACTTAACATGTATGCGGTCCAAAGTTAATCCCCAACTTCTCTGCCGAGTCTATTTAGTTGTTAAATTAGCTTTTGCACAACTCCCACTTTCCACAATGTTGACATTCTAAGAAGGAAATAGATGTGCTAAGTCATCTGTTTTTGTCAACTGAAGCACATGGGTTCAATCCTTGTTCGACGTTTACGGAAGATAGCTGATATTATGGAAATGTACTTTCATTAGAACAGTGTAAAGAAAGAGTCAATTGTATTGATATGTTCACTGCGACCTGTATGCTCTAGTCGGCTGGCCCTCGTTACATATTCGTCACGCCAGACCCACTGGCTCCAGGTCATCTATAAGTCTATGCTAGGTCAATCTCCGCCTTATCTCAGCTCACTGGTCACGATAACAACACCCACCCGTAGCACGCGCTCCAGCAGGTATATCTCACTGGTCATCCCCAAAGCCAACACCTCCTTTGGCCGCCTTTCCTTCCAGTTCTCTGCTGCCAATGACTGGAACGAATTGCAAAAATCGCTGAAGCTGGATGGAGACTTATATTTCCCTCACTAACTTTAAACATCAGCTATCTGAGCAGCTATCCGATCACTGCAGCTGTACATAGCCCATCTGTAAATAGCCCACCCAATCTACTACCTCTTCCCCATTTTGTTTTTATTTACTTTCTGCTCTTTTGCACACCAGTATTTCTACTTGCACATCATCATCTGCTCATCTATCACACCAGTGTTAATTTGCTAAATTTTAATTCATTCGCTACTATGGTCCATTTATTGCCTTACCTCCTCACGACATTTACAAACACTATGTATAGACATCGTTTTTTTTCTACTATTATGTAATTGACTGTACGTTTGTTTATTCTAAATGTGTAACTCAGTGTTGTTGTTTGTGTTGCACTGCTTTGCTTTATCTTAGCCAGGTCGCAGTTGTAAATGAGAACTTGTTCTCCACTAGCTTTCCTGGTAAAATAAAGGTGAAATAATACAAAAAAAGAAACATTTTATTTCCAGGAAGGGGATGTAGCTCAGTGGTAGAGCGCATGCTTTGCATGTATGAGGTCCTGGGTTCAATCCCCAGCTTCTCCAATGTACATTTTTGCATTGACCCAATACCTACTTTCCAGAATGTTGAAAATCTAACCAGGAAACAGAGATGTGCTAAATCATTTGGTCTTGTAATCTGAAGAACATGCGTTCAATCCCTGTTCGCACATTTATAGAACAGAAGTGGCAGCATGGTTGCCAACTTTTATGGCATCATTTTCAAAAACTGAAGTTCATGTGTTCGATCCCTGTCCGTACCTGTTTTAAGAATTGCTGCTATCATTTCATTGTAGTTTCAATGGAGTGGTGTATATAAAAAGTATATTGTATTAATATTGCATTTTCTCAGCAAATGAAATGGGATGGAAGCTCAGAGGGGGAGTGCATGCTATATATGTTTGAGGTCCTCGGTTCAATCCCAAGATTCTCCACTGAGTTTATTTGTGTGCCAAATTCACATTTACACAACTACTACTTTCCAGAATGTTGATATATATTGCTGTATAGATAGGCATGGTGGCCAAGTGGTAAGGCGTCGGTCTCGTAAACCGAAGATCATGGGTTCAAATCCCATCCGTGCCTTTATGAAAGACATCTGATACCATTAAAATGTACTCTCATTGGAGCACTGTAGGAAAAGCAAGTTTTTCAATATGGCATCACAACTATTATAGTAAGGGGATGTGTCTCTACGGTAGAGCCAATACTTAACATGTATGCGGTCCAAAGTTAATCCCCAACTTCTCTGCCGAGTCTATTTAGTTGTTAAATTAGCTTTTGCACAACTCCCACTTTCCACAATGTTGACATTCTAAGAAGGAAATAGATGTGCTAAGTCATCTGTTTTTGTCAACTGAAGCACATGGGTTCAATCCTTGTTCGACGTTTACGGAAGATAGCTGATATTATGGAAATGTACTTTCATTAGAACAGTGTAAAGAAAGAGTCAATTGTATTGATATGTTCACTGCGACCTGTATGCTCTAGTCGGCTGGCCCTCGTTACATATTCGTCACGCCAGACCCACTGGCTCCAGGTCATCTATAAGTCTATGCTAGGTCAATCTCCGCCTTATCTCAGCTCACTGGTCACGATAACAACACCCACCCGTAGCACGCGCTCCAGCAGGTATATCTCACTGGTCATCCCCAAAGCCAACACCTCCTTTGGCCGCCTTTCCTTCCAGTTCTCTGCTGCCAATGACTGGAACGAATTGCAAAAATCGCTGAAGCTGGATGGAGACTTATATTTCCCTCACTAACTTTAAACATCAGCTATCTGAGCAGCTATCCGATCACTGCAGCTGTACATAGCCCATCTGTAAATAGCCCACCCAATCTACTACCTCTTCCCCATTTTGTTTTTATTTACTTTCTGCTCTTTTGCACACCAGTATTTCTACTTGCACATCATCATCTGCTCATCTATCACACCAGTGTTAATTTGCTAAATTTTAATTCATTCGCTACTATGGTCCATTTATTGCCTTACCTCCTCACGACATTTACAAACACTATGTATAGACATCGTTTTTTTTTCTACTATTATGTAATTGACTGTACGTTTGTTTATTCTAAATGTGTAACTCAGTGTTGTTGTTTGTGTTGCACTGCTTTGCTTTATCTTAGCCAGGTCGCAGTTGTAAATGAGAACTTGTTCTCCACTAGCTTTCCTGGTAAAATAAAGGTGAAATAATACAAAAAAAGAAACATTTTATTTCCAGGAAGGGGATGTAGCTCAGTGGTAGAGCGCATGCTTTGCATGTATGAGGTCCTGGGTTCAATCCCCAGCTTCTCCAATGTACATTTTTGCATTGACCCAATACCTACTTTCCAGAATGTTGAAAATCTAACCAGGAAACAGAGATGTGCTAAATCATTTGGTCTTGTAATCTGAAGAACATGCGTTCAATCCCTGTTCGCACATTTATAGAACAGAAGTGGCAGCATGGTTGCCAACTTTTATGGCATCATTTTCAAAAACTGAAGTTCATGTGTTCGATCCCTGTCCGTACCTGTTTTAAGAATTGCTGCTATCATTTCATTGTAGTTTCAATGGAGTGGTGTATATAAAAAGTATATTGTATTAATATTGCATTTTCTCAGCAAATGAAATGGGATGGAAGCTCAGAGGGGGAGTGCATGCTATATATGTTTGAGGTCCTCGGTTCAATCCCAAGATTCTCCACTGAGTTTATTTGTGTGCCAAATTCACATTTACACAACTACTACTTTCCAGAATGTTGATATATATTGCTGTATAGATAGGCATGGTGGCCAAGTGGTAAGGCGTCGGTCTCGTAAACCGAAGATCATGGGTTCAAATCCCATCCGTGCCTTTATGAAAGACATCTGATACCATTAAAATGTACTCTCATTGGAGCACTGTAGGAAAAGCAAGTTTTTCAATATGGCATCACAACTATTATAGTAAGGGGATGTGTCTCTACGGTAGAGCCAATACTTAACATGTATGCGGTCCAAAGTTAATCCCCAACTTCTCTGCCGAGTCTATTTAGTTGTTAAATTAGCTTTTGCACAACTCCCACTTTCCACAATGTTGACATTCTAAGAAGGAAATAGATGTGCTAAGTCATCTGTTTTTGTCAACTGAAGCACATGGGTTCAATCCTTGTTCGACGTTTACGGAAGATAGCTGATATTATGGAAATGTACTTTCATTAGAACAGTGTAAAGAAAGAGTCAATTGTATTGATATGTTCACTGCGACCTGTATGCTCTAGTCGGCTGGCCCTCGTTACATATTCGTCACGCCAGACCCACTGGCTCCAGGTCATCTATAAGTCTATGCTAGGTCAATCTCCGCCTTATCTCAGCTCACTGGTCACGATAACAACACCCACCCGTAGCACGCGCTCCAGCAGGTATATCTCACTGGTCATCCCCAAAGCCAACACCTCCTTTGGCCGCCTTTCCTTCCAGTTCTCTGCTGCCAATGACTGGAACGAATTGCAAAAATCGCTGAAGCTGGATGGAGACTTATATTTCCCTCACTAACTTTAAACATCAGCTATCTGAGCAGCTATCCGATCACTGCAGCTGTACATAGCCCATCTGTAAATAGCCCACCCAATCTACCTACCTCTTCCCCATTTTGTTTTTATTTACTTTCTGCTCTTTTGCACACCAGTATTTCTACTTGCACATCATCATCTGCTCATCTATCACACCAGTGTTAATTTGCTTAGTTTTAATTCATTCGCTACTATGGTCCATTTATTGCCTTACCTCCTCACGACATTTACAAACACTATGTATAGACATAGTTTTTTTTCTACTATTATGTAATTGACTGTACGTTTGTTTATTCTAAATGTGTAACTCAGTGTTGTTGTTTGTGTTGCACTGCTTTGCTTTATCTTAGCCAGGTCGCAGTTGTAAATGAGAACTTGTTCTCCACTAGCTTTCCTGGTAAAATAAAGGTGAAATAATACAAAAAAAGAAACATTTTATTTCCAGGAAGGGGATGTAGCTCAGTGGTAGAGCGCATGCTTTGCATGTATGAGGTCCTGGGTTCAATCCCCAGCTTCTCCAATGTACATTTTTGCATTGACCCAATACCTACTTTCCAGAATGTTGAAAATCTAACCAGGAAACAGAGATGTGCTAAATCATTTGGTCTTGTAATCTGAAGAACATGCGTTCAATCCCTGTTCGCACATTTATAGAACAGAAGTGGCATGGTTGCCAACTTTTATGGCATCATTTTCAAAAACTGAAGTTCATGTGTTCGATCCCTGTCCGTACCTGTTTTAAGAATTGCTGCTATCATTTCATTGTAGTTTCAATGGAGTGGTGTATATAAAAAGTATATTGTATTAATATTGCATTTTCTCAGCAAATGAAATGGGATGGAAGCTCAGAGGGGGAGTGCATGCTATATATGTTTGAGGTCCTCGGTTCAATCCCAAGATTCTCCACTGAGTTTATTTCTGTGCCAAATTCACATTTACACAACTACTACTTTCCAGAATGTTGATATATATTGCTGTATAGATAGGCATGGTGGCCAAGTGGTAAGGCGTCGGTCTCGTAAACCGAAGATCATGGGTTCAAATCCCATCCGTGCCTTTATGAAAGACATCTGATACCATTAAAATGTACTCTCATTGGAGCACTGTAGGAAAAGCAAGTTTTTCAATATGGCATCACAACTATTATAGTAAGGGGATGTGTCTCTACGTTAGAGCCAATACTTAACATGTATGCGGTCCAAAGTTAATCCCCAACTTCTCTGCTGAGTCTATTTAGTTGTTAAATTAGCTTTTGCACAACTCCCACTTTCCAGAATGTTGACATTCTAAGAAGGAAATAGATGTGCTAAGTCATCTGTTTTTGTAAACTGAAGCACATGGGTTCAATCCTAGTTCGACGTTTACGGAAGATAGCTGATATTATGGAAATGTACTTTCATTAGAACAGTGTAAAGAAAGAGTCAATTGTATTGATATGGCCACTGCGACCTGTATGCTCTAGTCGGCTGTACCTCCATTACATATTCGTCACGCCAGACCCACTGGCTCCAGGTCATCTATAAGTCTATGCTAGGTCAATCTCCGCCTTATCTCAGCTCACTGGTCACGATAACAACACCCACCCGTAGCACGCGCTCCAGCAGGTATATCTCACTGGTCATCCCCAAAGCCAACACCTCCTTTGGCCGCCTTTCCTTCCAGTTCTCTGCTGCCAATGACTGGAACGAATTGCAAAAATCGCTGAAGCTGGATGGAGACTTATATTTCCCTCACTAACTTTAAACATCAGCTATCTGAGCAGCTAACCGATCACTGCAGCTGTACATAGCCCATCTGTAAATAGCCCACCCAATCTACCTACCTCTTCCACATTTTGTTTTTATTTACTTTCTGCTCTTTTGCACACCAGTATTTCTACTTGCACATCATCATCTGCTCATCTATCACACCAGTGTTAATTTGCTTAGTTTTAATTCATTCGCTACTATGGTCCATTTATTGCCTTACCTCCTCACGACATTTGCAAACACTATGTATAGACATAGTTTTTTTTCTACTATTATGTAATTGACTGTACGTTTGTTTATTCTAAATGTGTAACTCAGTGTTGTTGTTTGTGTTGCACTGCTTTGCTTTATCTTAGCCAGGTCGCAGTTGTAAATGAGAACTTGTTCTCCACTAGCTTTCCTGGTAAAATAAAGGTGAAATAATACAAAAAAAGAAACATTTTATTTCCAGGAAGGGGATGTAGCTCAGTGGTAGAGCGCATGCTTTGCATGTATGAGGTCCTGGGTTCAATCCCCAGCTTCTCCAATGTACATTTTTGCATTGACCCAATACCTACTTTCCAGAATGTTGAAAATCTAACCAGGAAACAGAGATGTGCTAAATCATTTGGTCTTGTAATCTGAAGAACATGCGTTCAATCCCTGTTCGCACATTTATAGAACAGAAGTGGCAGCATGGTTGCCAACTTTTATGGCATCATTTTCAAAAACTGAAGTTCATGTGTTCGATCCCTGTCCGTACCTGTTTTAAGAATTGCTGCTATCATTTCATTGTAGTTTCAATGGAGTGGTGTATATAAAAAGTATATTGTATTAATATTGCATTTTCTCAGCAAATGAAATGGGATGGAAGCTCAGAGGGGGAGTGCATGCTATATATGTTTGAGGTCCTCAGGTTCAATCCCAAGATTCTCCACTGAGTTTATTTCTGTGCCAAATTCACATTTACACAACTACTACTTTCCAGAATGTTGATATATATTGCTGTATAGATAGGCATGGTGGCCAAGTGGTAAGGCGTCGGTCTCGTAAACCGAAGATCATGGGTTCAAATCCCATCCGTGCCTTTATGAAAGACATCTGATACCATTAAAATGTACTCTCATTGGAGCACTGTAGGAAAAGCAAGTTTTTCAATATGGCATCACAACTATTATAGTAAGGGGATGTGTCTCTACGTTAGAGCCAATACTTAACATGTATGCGGTCCAAAGTTAATCCCCAACTTCTCTGCTGAGTCTATTTAGTTGTTAAATTAGCTTTTGCACAACTCCCACTTTCCAGAATGTTGACATTCTAAGAAGGAAATAGATGTGCTAAGTCATCTGTTTTTGTAAACAGAAGCACATGGGTTCAATCCTTGTTCGACGTTTACGGAAGATAGCTGATATTATGGAAATGTACTTTCATTAGAACAGTGTAAAGAAAGAGTCAATTGTATTGATATGTTCACTGCGACCTGTATGCTCTAGTCGGCTGTACCTCCATACATATTCGTCACGCCAGACCCACTGGCTCCAGGTCATCTATAAGTCTATGCTAGGTCAATCTCCGCCTTATCTCAGCTCACTGGTCACGATAACAACACCCACCCGTAGCACGCGCTCCAGCAGGTATATCTCACTGGTCATCCCCAAAGCCAACACCTCCTTTGGCCGCCTTTCCTTCCAGTTCTCTGCTGCCAATGACTGGAACGAATTGCAAAAATCGCTGAAGCTGGATGGAGACTTATATTTCCCTCACTAACTTTAAACATCAGCTATCTGAGCAGCTAACCGATCACTGCAGCTGTACATAGCCCATCTGTAAATAGCCCACCCAATCTACCTACCTCTTCCCCATTTTGTTTTTATATACTTTCTGCTCTTTTGCACACCAGTATTACTACTTGCACATCATCATCTGCTCATCTATCACACCATTGTTAATTTGCTTAGTTTTAATTCATTCGCTACTATGGTCCATTTATTGCCTTACCTCCTCACGACATTTACAAACACTATGTATAGACATAGTTTTTTTTCTACTATTATGTAATTGACTGTACGTTTGTTTATTCTAAATGTGTAACTCAGTGTTGTTGTTTGTGTTGCACTGCTTTGCTTTATCTTAGCCAGGTCGCAGTTGTAAATGAGAACTTGTTCTCCACTAGCTTTCCTGGTAAAATAAAGGTGAAATAATACAAAAAAAGAAACATTTTATTTCCAGGAAGGGGATGTAGCTCAGTGGTAGAGTGCATGCTTTGCATGTATGAGGTCCTGGGTTCAGTCCCCATCTTCTCCAATGTACATTTTTGCATTGACCCAATACCTACTTTCCAGAATGTTGAAAATCTAACCAGGAAACAGAGATGTGCTAAATCATTTGGTCTTGTAATCTGAAGAACATGCGTTCCATCCCTGTTCGCACATTTATAGAACAGAAGTGGCATGGTTGCCAACTTTTATGGCATCATTTTCAAAAACTGAAGTTCATGTGTTCGATCCCTGTCCGTACCTGTTTTAAGAATTGCTGCTATCATTTCATTGTAGTTTCAATGGAGTGGTGTATATAAAAAGTATATTGTATTAATATTGCATTTTCTCAGCAAATGAAATGGGATGGAAGCTCAGAGGGGGAGTGCATGCTATATATGTTTGAGGTCCTCAGTTCAATCCCAAGATTCTCCACTGAGTTTATTTCTGTGCCAAATTCACATTTACACAACTACTACTTTCCAGAATGTTGATATATATTGCTGTAAAGATAGGCATGGTGGCCAAGTGGTAAGGCGTCGGTCTCGTAAACCGAAGATCATGGGTTCAAATCCCATCCGTGCCTTTATGAAAGACATCTGATACCATTAAAATGTACTCTCATTGGAGCACTGTAGGAAAAGGAAGTTTTTCAATATGGCATCACAACTATTATAGTAAGGGGATGTGTCTCTACGTTAGAGCCAATACTTAACATGTATGCGGTCCAAAGTTAATCCCCAACTTCTCTGCTGAGTCTATTTAGTTGTTAAATTAGCTTTTGCACAACTCCCACTTTCCACAATGTTGACATTCTAAGAAGGAAATAGATGTGCTAAGTCATCTGTTTTTGTAAACAGAAGCACATGGGTTCAATCCTAGTTCGACGTTTACGGAAGATAGCTGATATTATGGAAATGTACTTTCATTAGAACAGTGTAAAGAAAGAGTCAATTGTATTGATATGGCCACTGCGACCTGTATGCTCTAGTCGGCTGTACCTCCATACATATTCGTCACGCCAGACCCACTGGCTCCAGGTCATCTATAAGTCTATGCTAGGTCAATCTCCGCCTTATCTCAGCTCACTGGTCACGATAACAACACCCACCCGTAGCACGCGCTCCAGCAGGTATATCTCACTGGTCATCCCCAAAGCCAACACCTCCTTTGGCCGCCTTTCCTTCCAGTTCTCTGCTGCCAATGACTGGAACTAATTGCAAAAATCGCTGAAGCTGGATGGAGACTTATATTTCCCTCACTAACTTTAAACATCAGCTATCTGAGCAGCTCACCGATCAATGCAGCTGTACATAGCCCATCTGTAAATAGCCCACCCAATCTACCTACCTCTTCCCCATTTTGTTTTTATATACTTTCTGCTCTTTTGCACACCAGTATTACTACTTGCACATCATCATCTGCTCATCTATCACACCATTGTTAATTTGCTTAGTTTTAATTCATTCGCTACTATGGTCCATTTATTGCCTTACCTCCTAACGACATTTACAAACACTATGTATAGACATAGTTTTTTTTCTACTATTATGTAATTGACTGTACATTTGTTTATTCTAAATGTGTAACTCAGTGTTGTTGTTTGTGTTGCACTGCTTTGCTTTATCTTAGCCAGGTCGCAGTTGTAAATGAGAACTTGTTCTCCACTAGCTTTCCTGGTAAAATAAAGGTGAAATAATATAAAAAAATAAACATTTTATTTCCAGGAAGGGGATGTAGCTCAGTGGTAGAGCGCATGCTTTGCATGTATGAGGTCCTGGGTTCAATCCCCAGCTTCTCCAATGTACATTTTTGCATTGACCCAATACCTACTTTCCAGAATGTTGAAAATCTAACCAGGAAACAGAGATGTGCTAAATCATTTGGTCTTGTAATCTGAAGAACATGCGTTCCATCCCTGTTCGCACATTTATAGAACAGAAGTGGCATGGTTGCCAACTTTTATGGCATCATTTTCAAAAACTGAAGTTCA
This sequence comes from Salvelinus namaycush, assembly GCF_016432855.1. Taxonomy (NCBI): domain Eukaryota; kingdom Metazoa; phylum Chordata; class Actinopteri; order Salmoniformes; family Salmonidae; genus Salvelinus; species Salvelinus namaycush. The sequence goes on along the minus strand of NC_052339.1, from coordinate 36,986,193 downwards.
TGTGTTCGATCCCTGTCCGTACCTGTTTTAAGAATTGCTGCTATCATTTCATTGTAGTTTCAATGGAGTGGTGTATATAAAAAGTATATTGTATTAATATTGCATTTTCTCAGCAAATGAAATGGGATGGAAGCTCAGAGGGGGAGTGCATGCTATATATGTTTGAGGTCCTCAGTTCAATCCCAAGATTCTCCACTGAGTTTATTTCTGTGCCAAATTCACATTTACACAACTACTACTTTCCAGAATGTTGATATATATTGCTGTAAAGATAGGCATGGTGGCCAAGTGGTAAGGCGTCGGTCTCGTAAACCGAAGATCATGGGTTCAAATCCCATCCGTGCCTTTATGAAAGACATCTGATACCATTAAAATGTACTCTCATTGGAGCACTTTAGGAAAAGCAAGTTTTTCAATATGGCATCACAACTATTATAGTAAGGGGATGTGTCTCTACGTTAGAGCCAATACTTAACATGTATGCGGTCCAAAGTTAATCCCCAACTTCTCTGCTGAGTCTATTTAGTTGTTAAATTAGCTTTTGCACAACTCCCACTTTCCAGAATGTTGCCATTCTAAGAAGGAAATAGATGTGCTAAGTCATCTGTTTTTGTAAACAGAAGCACATGGGTTCAATCCTTGTTCGACGTTTACGGAAGATAGCTGATATTATGGAAATGTACTTTCATTAGAACAGTGTAAAGAAAGAGTCAATTGTATTGATATGGCCACTGCGACCTGTATGCTCTAGTCGGCTGTACCTCCATACATATTCGTCACGCCAGACCCACTGGCTCCAGGTCATCTATAAGTCTATGCTAGGTCAAGCTCCGCCTTATCTCAGCTCACTGGTCACGATAACAACACCCACCCGTAGCACGCGCTCCAGCAGGTATATCTCACTGGTCATCCCCAAAGCCAACACCTCCTTTGGCCGCCTTTCCTTCCAGTTCTCTGCTGCCAATGACTGGAACGAATTGCAAAAATCGCTGAAGCTGGATGGAGACTTATATTTCCCTCACTAACTTTAAACATCAGCTATCTGAGCAGCTCACCGATCAATGCAGCTGTACATAGCCCATCTGTAAATAGCCTACCCAATCTACCTACCTCTTGCCCATTTTGTTTTTATTTACTTTCTGCTCTTTTGCACACCAGTATTTCTACTTGCACATCATCATCTGCTCATCTATCACACCATTGTTAATTTGCTTAGTTTTAATTCATTCGCTACTATGGTCCATTTATTGCCTTACCTCCTCACGACATTTACAAACACTATGTATAGACATAGTTTTTTTTCTACTATTATGTAATTGACTGTACGTTTGTTTATTCTAAATGTGTAACTCAGTGTTGTTGTTTGTGTTGCACTGCTTTGCTTTATCTTAGCCAGGTCGCAGTTGTAAATGAGAACTTGTTCTCCACTAGCTTTCCTGGTAAAATAAAGGTGAAATAATACAAAAAAAGAAACATTTTATTTCCAGGAAGGGGATGTAGCTCAGTGGTAGAGCGCATGCTTTGCATGTATGAGGTCCTGGGTTCAATTCCCAGCATCTCCAATGTACATTTTTGCATTCTCTGTCCCTCGCTCTCTGTACCTCGCTCTCTCTCTCGCCCTCACTCACTCTCTTTCTGTCCCTCGCTCTCTGTCCTTCGCTCTCTGTCCCTTGCTCTCACCCTCTTTCTGTCTATCCCTCTCTTTATCCATCCCTCTAACCCTCTATACATCCCTGGCTCTCTTCCTCTATCCCCCTCTCTTCCTCTATCCCCCTTTCTATTCCTCTATCTCTCTATTCCCCCTCTCTCTCTCTCTATTCCTTTATCCATTCCTCTGTCCTCCCTCTCTCCTCTGACTTTGCCTCTCTTTCGCCCTCTATCATCCCTCTCTCTCTGTCCCTCTCACTCCCTCTATCCATCTCTATCCCTCTCTCTCACCACCTCCACCACGGACAGTGAGAGGTGTAAAATCTCACAGATTGTCCCTGTCTCTCTCTCTCAAATAGACGAGAACTTTATTCTCAAACACGACCGAGCTTTCCTGTTGTCCATGGCCAACCGCGGCAAACACACCAACGGGTCACAATTCTTCATGTGAGTAGAAATTCATGAAAGTGTCATAACATTTACTTTCTGGTCGATAGGTTTCCACATGAGATGTCCTTCTGTAGCTGAGGTTCATTTCAGGTTCAGCTCATTTGTTTTGCTGTTTATCTGAGGCCTGTCTGTGTATTATGCCATGGCTAAGCATTGCAGATAGAGGCCTGTCTATATACAGGTGAAGTCGGAAGTTTACATACACCTTTAGCCAAATACATTTAAATTCAGTTTTTCACAATTCCTGACATTTAATCCTAGTAAAAATTTCCTGTCTTAGGTCAGTTAGGATCACCACTTTATTTTAAGAATGTGAAATGACAGAATAATAGTAGACAGAATGATTTATTTCAGCTTTTATTTCTTCCATCACATTCCCAGTGGGTCAGAAGTTTACATACACTCAATTAGTATTTGGTAGCATTGCTTTTAAATTGTTTAATGGGTCAAATGTTTCGGGTAGCCTTCGACCTGCTTCACACAATAAGTTGGGTGAATTTTGTCCCATTCCTCCTGACAGAGCTGGTGTAATTGAGTCAGGTTTGTAGGCCTCCTTGCTCGCACACACTTTTTCAGTTCTGCCCACAGATTTTCTATAGGATTGAGGTCAGGGCTTTGTGATGGCCACTCCAATACCTTGACATTGTTGTCCTTAAGCCATTTTGCCACAACTTTGGAAGTATGCTTGGGGTCCTTGTCCATTTGGAAGACCCATTTGCGACCAAGCTTTAACTTCCTGACTGATGTCTTGAGATGTTGCTTCAATATATCCACATCATTTTCCATCCTCCTGATGCCATCTATTTTGTGAAGTGCACCAGACCCTCCTGCAGCAAAGCACCCTCACAAGATGATGCTGCCACCCCCGTGCTTCACGGTTGGGGTGGTGTTCTTCGGCTTGCAAGCCTCCACCTTTTTCCTCCAAACATAACGATGGTCATTATGGCCAAACAGTTCTATTTTTGTTTCATCAGACCAGAGGACATTTCTCCAAAAAGTACGATCTTTGTCCTCATGTGCAGTTGCAAACTGTAGTCTGGCTTTTTTTATGGCGGTTTTGGAGCAGTGGCTTCTTCCTTGCTGAGCGGCCTTTCAGGTTATGTCGATAGGACTCGGTTTACTGTGGATAGAGATACTTTTGTACCTGTTTCCTCCAGCATCTTCACAAGGTCCTTTGCTGTTGTTCTGGGATTGATATGCACTTTTCACACCAAAGTACGTTCATCTCTAGGAGACAGAACGCGTCTCCTTCCTGAGCAGTATGACGGCTGCGTGGTCCCATGGTGTTTATACTTGCGTACTATTGTTTGTAGAGATGAACGTGGTACTTTCAGGCGTTTGGAAATTGCTCCCAAGGATGAACCAGACTTTCCTGAGGTCTTGGCTGATTTCTTTTGATTTTCCTATGATGTCAAGCAGAGGCACTGAGTTTGAAGGTAGGCCTTGAAATACATCCACAGGTACAACTCCAATTGACACAAATGATGTAAATTAGCCTATCAGAAGCTTCTAAAGCCAAGACATTATTTTCTGGAATTTTCCAAGCTTTTTAAAGGCACAGTCAACTTAGTGTATGTAAACTTCTGACCTACTGGAATTGTGATACAGTGAATTATAAGTGAAATAATCTGTCTGTAAACAATTGTTGGAAAAATGACTTGTGTCATGCACAAAGTAGATGTCCTAACCGACTTGCCAAAACTATAGTTTGTTAACAAGAAATTTGTGGAGTGGTTGAAAAACGAGTTTTATTGACTCCAACCTAAGTGTATGTAAACTTCCGACTTCAACTGTACAGTATATAACATTCTATTGGTTGCAAGAATTTTGTATAATCATTTCAATCCAGCGCCGTTTTGTGTATCAGTTCATAAACCATGTACCAATCAGTACATCGAAGATCTCCTCCCAACTATTTTGCAACCTGTATTTTTTTTTAAACTGGTATACTTCATTTATCTTTAGCCAATTTTGGTCTTTAATGCAGGGCCGACAGAAGTTCCTTACCTTCTCCCCTTTCCTTCTCCATTTTTGCAGTAATGCTGCAATCAGTTGGTTGTAATTTTAGATGGAGCAGACATTTCCACCCAGGTTTCATTGAAATGAATAGGAGCGTCTCACGCTCAGCAAGTCTAGTGTAGCAGGACATTAAGTTACGCCTCAACTGGGGAGGGGGGCATTGGAAAACACTTTGTTTCTTAAAAAAATAAGTCAGACACCAGAGGGCCATTGGAAAACACTTCATTGTTTAAAAAAATTCAAATAAAAACTACAATCATGAAAATAAACAGAGCAGATTGCTTGACAGAGGTGGCCTTGTTGTGAGGCAACGCAGCGTTCCCCATGGATGATAACAGTGTGGTCGGCTGAAGGGTCCCTCAGGTCAAGTCCACGGATGACTCAATGGCTCGGTCTGGTTCTGGTCCTGATGCAGCCACCTGGATCTGCAGCCATTCTCACCAGAGCAGCTCAGATAGTCACTTGACCGTAGGAGGCGTGTAGTGGGTCCGGCACCGTTCACTGAACACCTGAGGAAGGAACAGCACAGGAGAAGGTCATTGAAGTGCATATATCTGTGTCTGAGAGAGAGATCTTGGGAGTGTGCTTGAGAGGTCAAACAGGCCATGAGATGAGAGGTCAGAGTGATGGTCTTACCTTCAGACTTCTGTCATTAACAACCTCTTCGACATTCAGCTCCGACCGCATGAGTTTTAACTGGAGGAGAAAAGACAGACAGACACTCATATAACTACAACAAGGTAACACTGAACCCTGCTCCTAATACAGTCAAATACTGACAACAACAGAAACCTGGAGACTATTGAGGTGTTAAGAATTCCAGCTCCTAGTTAGCAGTTTTAGCAACCCTGACCTGGTAGTTTGTTCTGCTTGCCCATCACTCCTTATTTTCTTATTAGTGGTGCCTACAAGTCACCTCACTTGTATCAGCCAATCACAGTTCGCCATTTCCTGTGTGCCTCACTGAACCTCGCCGCTGCCGTCAGAATGAGATCGTGGTCAGAATGGACTGACTGTTTGACCTGTGTTTTAGGGCATCGAAGTGTCAGTACTGTTATTGCTTCTTTAGGTCATTACTTCATTGCTGTTAAGGGAGCCATTGTTATTTACCATGTTAATAATGTTTACAAGGTATTTTCCTGTTCCATGTGCGTCATGTCATTTCTAGCCTGCTAGCCAAGATGTTAGCCAGCCATGCTAGCTCATTTATGCTGTGTGACACATGCCTCGTTTAAGATATATACTATTCTGTTTATACTGTTAAGTTTATAGCCATTTATAACCTTTGTGACGCCTCATACTACCGTGTACTGTATTTAGCATGTAGCCTCATTTAGCCTGCGTCTTTTCCACGTTAGTCGTGGTCACGTGTCGGCATTTTAGCTAACAACTGCTGCATCCAAAATAGGGCTCAATGATCAAAAGCAAATAATCTTAACTACTGTTCAAGCAACAATGAAAACAACATTGTATGCATATATAATTGAGTTGTTTTTATCTATAAAATATGTAGAGAATCTTATAAACCCAGCCTGGCTAGCTGGCTTCACCATATCTTATAAACCCAGCCTGGCTAGCTGGCTACACCATATCTTATAAACCTGGCCTGGCTAGCTGGCTTCACCATATCTTATAAACCTGGCCTGGCTAGCTGGCTTCACCATATCTTATAAACCTGGCCTGGCTAGCTGGCTTCACCATATCTTATAAACCTAGCCTGGCTAGCTGGCTTCAACATATCTTATAAACCTGGCCTGGCTAGCTGGCTTCACCATATCTTATAAACCCGGCCTGGCTAGCTGGCTTCACCATATCTTATAAACCTGGCCTGGCTAGCTGGCTTCACCATATCTTATAAACCTGGCCTGGCTAGCTGGCTTCACCATATCTTATAAACCTGGCCTGGCTAGCTGGCTTCACCATATCTTATAAACCTGGCCTGGCTAGCTGGCTTCACCATATCTTATAAACCTGGCCTGGCTAGCTGGCTTCACCATATCTTATAAACCTGGCCTGGCTAGCTGGCTTCACCATATCTTATAAACCTGGCCTGGCTAGCTGGCTTCACCATATCTTATAAACCTGGCCTGGCTAGCTGGCTAGCTGGCTTCACCATATCTTATAAACCTGGCCTGGCTAGCTGGCTTCACCATATCTTATAAACCCGGCCTGGCTAGCTGGCTTCACCATATCTTATAAACCCGGCCTGGCTAGCTGGCTTCACCATATCTTATAAACCTGGCCTGGCTAGCTGGCTTCACCATATCTTATAAACCCGGCCTGGCTAGCTGGCTACACCATATCTTATAAACCTGGCCTGGCTAGCTGGCTTCACCATATCTTATAAACCCGGCCTGGCTAGCTGGCTTCACCATATCTTATAAACCTGGCCTGGCTAGCTGGCTTCACCATATCTTATAAACCTGGCCTGGCTAGCTGGCTTCACCATATCTTATAAACCTGGCCTGGCTAGCTGGCTTCACCATATCTTATAAACCTGGCCTGGCTAGCTGGCTTCACCATATCTTATAAACCTGGCCTGGCTAGCTGGCTTCACCATATCTTATAAACCTGGCCTGGCTAGCTGGCTTCACCATAGTGTTGCACCTAATACCTGTTTTGCACTATTGGTTAGAGCCTGTAAGTAAGCATTTCACTGTAAGGTCTACACCTGTTGCATTCAGCGTACGTGACAAATAAACTTTGATTTGATTGTGTGTTGTCAAAAAAATGGCAGCGGTCTACCTACATTACCATGGAGGGGTGTAGCAGCGGGAAAATGTTTGGGGGTGGGGGGAGCTACGTGGGGGGCTGTAGCTTAGTAGAGTGTAGTACAGGTAATGTATTACCTTGGTACAGTGTGGTGTGGATCATAGTGTAGTATAGGTAATGTATTACCTTGGTCTGTTCCTTCCTGAGTAGTTTGACAGTTGTCATGTTGTCTCCGTCCTTGGCTCTCTGCTCTCTCAGCTGGCCCACCACCTCAGAGGTCTGGGCTATACACGTCTTAATGGCTCGGTCTCTGCTCAGGTGGGCCTCCATCAGCTGCAACAACACCACAAACATAACATACACAAAACATGACACCACATATACACAACAAACATCAAATACAACAAACACCACATACAGTTGAAGTCGGAAATTTACATACACCTTAGCCAAATACATTTAAAACCTCTTGAGCCTATGGGGGGTGCTATTTCGACTTTGGAAAAATGTGTTCCCAAATTAAACTGCCTCGTACTCAATTCTTGCTCGTACAATTTGCATATTATTATTACTATTGGATAGAAAACACTCTCTAGTTTCTAAAACCGTTTGAATTATTTCTCTGAGTGAAACAGAACTCATTCTGCAGCACTTTTCCTGTCAGGGAGTGAGATTTCAGAAATCGAGGTCCCTGTTCTGAGGTCAGTTTATAAGTCCCCATGTAAGCCATCGGGCTACATGCACTGCATACGTCTTCCTCTAGATGTCAGTAAGCGGGGAGAATTTGAATGGAGTGGATTGCGCAATCTGGGACCTTATATAAGACCCTGGAGCGGAAGTACCGTCCTTTTCAACGTTGCGCCTGGCGCAGTAGGGACATCAGAGTGGCCTCCTGCCAAGCTTTCGTTTTGCCAGTTCTATATCTCCGGTCATGTTTTTATTCGTTATAGTTGTTAAAGACATCATAAGGTAGTTAATTTAAACCGACTTATAGCAATTTATATCAGTTTATTGCGATTTTCTGGCATTTCTTTGTGACGCGCTTTCAAGAGTTGGACACCTTTCCGGCACATGCCGAACGTTAGCGGCTATTTCGACAGGACAAGAGGACAGCTTTCAACCAAAAGACGATTGTTCTGGACAAAGGACACCTTTCCCAAGATTCTGATGGGAGGTCATCAAAAAGTAAGAACTATTTATGCTGATAAATCGTTGTTCTGTTGAAAAATGTTAAATGCATAAGCCGCCATTAATTTCAGTGTAGCCTTGCTTTAGCGCACGATGTATTGCGCAATAACGTTAATTTAAAAAATGTTACAAAGCGATTGCATTAAGAACTAATTTGTCTTTCATTTGCTGTCCACCATGTATTTTTTAGTCAAGTTTATGATTATTTATTGATTAGAATAAGTGACTCTCCAAGATGGCGCCCGACATTTTCTGGGCAGCTTGGCAACTTTTCTCATTGTATAACCACGATTTGTGACGCTAAATATGCACATTTTCGAACAAACTCTATATGCATTGTGTAATATGATGTTACAGGACTGTCATCTGAAGAATTCTGAGAAGGTTAGTGAAAATTAATATATTTTGGTGGTGAATACGTTATCGCTATGTTTGGCTGGAATCAATGCTGTTGTGTGGTTTGCTACTGTGCTAAGCTAATATAACGCTATATTGTGTTTTCGCTGTAAAACACTTAGAAAATCTGAAATATTGTCTGGATTCACAAGATCTGTGTCTTTCAATTGCTGTACGCTGTGTATTTTTAAGAAATGTTTTATGATGAGTAATTAGGTAATACACGTTGCTCTCTGTAGTTATTCTAGTCGAGTTGTGATGGTGGCTGCAATGGTAAACTATGATTTATACCTGAAATATGCACATTTTTCTAACAAAACATATGCTATACAATAAATATGTTATCAGACTGTCATCTGATGAATTTGTTTCTTGGTTAGTGGCTATTTATATCTTTATTTGGTCGAATTTGTGATAGCTACTGATGGAGTAAAAAACTGGTGGAGTAAAAAAAAAATGGTGTCTTTTGCTAACGTGGTTAGCTAATAGATTTACATATTGTGTCTTCCCTGTAAAACATTTTAAAAATCAGAAATGATGTCTGGATTCACAAGATGTGTATCTTTCATCTGGTGTCTTGGACTTGTGATTTAATGATATTTAGATGCTAGTATTTACTTGTGACGCTATGCTAGGCTATGCTAGTCAGCTTTTTTACTGGTGGGGGTGCTCCCGGATCCGGGTTTGGGAGGAACTAGAAGTTAAACTCAGTTTTTCACAATTCCTGACATTTAATCCTAGTACAAATTCCCTGTCTCAGGTCAGTTAGGATCACCACTTTATTTTAAGAATGTGAAATGTCAGAATAGTAGTAGAGGGAATGATTTATTTCAGCTTAAATTTTTTTCATCACATTCCCAGTGGGTCAGAAGTTTACATACACTCAATTAGTATTTGGTAGCATTGCCTTTAAATTGTTTAACTTGGGTCAAATGTTTCGGGTAGCCTTCGACCTGCTTCACACAATAAGTTAGGTGAATGTTGGCCCATTCCTCCTGATAGAGCTGGTGTAACTGAGTCAGCTTTGTAGGCCTCCTTGCTCGCACACACTTTTTCAGTTCTGCCCACAAATTTCCCATAGAATTGAGGTCAGGGCTTTGTGATGGCCACCACAATACCGTGACTTTGTTGTCCTTAAGCCATTTTGCCACAACTTTGGAAGTATACTATGGCTTTCACTAGATGTCAACAGTCTTTAGAAATTGTTCAATGTTTTTTTTTTTTAAATGAAGAAGTACTCATATTCTTTCTAAGTGTCACTCAGAAGGACTCTAGTATTTTTGGTGAATGACTGTGCGCTCGTTGTTTTTCTTCGGTATTGGAAACAGTTAATTCCGTCTTAAATTGTATCGATTATTAACATATTAGTGTACTGAGGTTGGATTAGAAATGTTGTTTGAAATGTTTGGACCAAGTTTACAGGTAACTTTTTAGAATCCTTTGTAGGCATGTTGTGCGAGTTTGAACAGGTGTACTTCTGAAACAAACGCGCCAAATAAACGGACATTTTTGGGATATAAAGAAGGACTTTATCGAACAAAACAACCATTCATTGTGTAACTGGGACATTTGGGATTGCAAAAAGAGGAAGATCTTCAAAAGGTAAGCGATTTATTTTATTGCTATTTCTGACTTTCGCGATGCATCTGCTTGGTTGGAAAATGTTTTTAATGCTTTTGTATGCGGGGCGCTGTCCTCCGATAATCGCTTGGTATGCTTTCACCATAAAGCCTTTTTGAAATCTGACAAAGCGGCTGGATTAACTTCTTACGGCTGAGATCCCCGTTAACGGGATCGACTTGACAACAGCCAGTGAAAGTGCAGGGCGCCAAATTCAAACAGCAGAAATCTCATCATTAAAAATCCTCAACCATAAGTATTTTACACCATTTTAAAGATAAACTTGTTGTTAATCCCACCACCGTGTCTGATTTCAAAAAGGCTTAACGACGAAAGCACACCATCTGATTATGTTAGGTCAGTACCTAGTCACAGAAAAACACAGGCATTTTTACAGCCAAAGAGAGGAGTCACAAAAAGCAGAAAGAGATAAAATGAATCCCTAACCTTTGATGATCTTTATCAGATGACACTCATAGGACTTCATGTTACACAATACATGTATGTTTTGTTCGATAAAGTTCATATTTATATCCAAAAATCTTAGTTTACATTGGCGCGTTATGTTCAGTAATGTTTTGCCTCCAAAACATCCGGTGATTTTGCAGAGAGCCACATCAATTTACAGAAATACTCATAATAAACATTGATAAAAGATACAAGTATTATACATGGAACTTTAGATAAACTTCTCCTTAATGCAACCGCTGTGTCAGATTTCAAAAAAACTTTACCGAAAAAGCACACCATGCTATAATCTGAGTACAGCGCTCAGAGACCAAAACAAGCCACATACTAATATACTATATACTAATTAATATGCATATCTTAGCTTCTGGGACTGAGTAGCAGGCAGTTTACTCTGGGCACCTTATTCATCCAAGCTACTCAATACTGCCCCCAGCCATAAGAAGTTAACAAGAAGTTAAGCTTTAAAATGATGTAAGACACTTGAATCTTCATGAATGTTTAATATTACGAATTTTGTATTTCGCACTCTGCAATTTCACCGGATGTTGGCCAGGTGGGACGCTACCGTCCTGTATGGGATGAAAACAAAATGTTCAGTCTGATCAACTGTAGGCTACTGATCTCAACCACAGCTGCTACGGCCAATGCACCAAGTCCCCTCTGGCCAGGGTAAACCAAGATGGTCAGGGTGAATAAGCTGTATGATTCTGCTGTTGTTAGTAGCCTACAGTTGATCAGACTGAAACATTGTCTCATTACAATTTTGGGTTCTAGTTTGAAATACTTGCTACACCAGAAGTGAATTGTTACATGAATGAGGAATGTAAACTCAGCAAAAAAAGAAATGTCACTTTTTTAGGACCCTGTCTTTCAAAGATAATTCGTAAAAATCCAAATAACTTCACAGATCTTCATTGTAAAGGGTTTAAACACTGGTTCCCATGTTTGTTCAATGAACCATAAACAATTAATGAACATGCACCTGTGGAATGGATGTTAAAACTTCTTATGGCTGCAATCCCGGTAACGGGATGATATGACAACAGCCAGTGAAATCCCAGGTCCACAATAAATGCTTGATTTGTTCGATAATGTCCGTTATTTATGTCCAATTAGCTACTTTGGTTAGCGTGTTTGGTAAAAAATTCCAAAGTCACAAAGCGCGTCCACTATAACGTGACGAAATGTCCAAAAGTTCCGTAACAGTCAGTAGAAACATGTCAAACGATGTACTGAATCAATCTTTAGAATGTTGTTAACATACATCTTGAATAACGTTCCAACCGGAGAATTACATTGACTTCAGATGAGCGATGGAACGGAGCTGCCTCTCACGTGAAGGCGCATGGTCAAAGCGTGGTCAGCTCATGGCAGTGGTTACTCATTCCTGTCTCCTTCGGCCCCCCTTCACAGTAGAGTCATCAGACAAAGTTCTGTTGACCGTTGACATCTAGTGGAAGCCGTAGGAAGTGAAAACTCATCCATATCTCCCTGTAATTTCAATGAGAGCTTGGTTGAAAATCTACCAGCCTCAGAAAAAATCCAAACAGGAAGTGGAACTTCTCAGGTTTTTGCCTGCCATATGAGTTCTGTTATACTCACAGACATAATTCAAACAGTTTTAGAAACTTCAGAGTGTTTTCTATCCAATACTAATAATAATATGCATATATTAGCAACTATGACTGAGGAGCAGGCCATTTACTCTGGGCACCTCTGTGCACCTTTCATCCAAGCTACTCAATACTGCCCCTGCAGTCATAAGAAGTTTTTAATACACTAACAGCTTACAGACGGTAGGCAATTAAGGTCACATTTATGAAAACTTAGGACACTAAAGAGGCCTTTCTACTGACTCTAAAAAACACCATAAGAAAGATGCCCAGGGTCCCTGCGAGTTACACTGCTCATCTGCGTGAACGTGCCTTAGGCATGCTGCAAGGAGGCATGCAGATGTGGCCAGGGCAATAAATTGCAATGTCCGTACCGTGAGAAGCCTAAGACAGCGCTACAGGGAGACGGACAGCTGATCGTCCTCGCAGTGGCAGACCACGTGTAACAACACCTGCACAGGATCGGCCCATCCGAACATCACACCTGCGGGACAGGTACAGGATGGCAACAACAACTGCCCGAGCAAAAAGCAAAAAGAGCAAAAAGTGCTCTTCACTGACAAGTCGCGGTTTTGTCTCACCAGGGGTGATGGTCGCATTCACGTTTATCGTCGAAGGAATGAGCGTTACACCGAGGCCTGTACTCTGGAGCGGGATCGAGTTGGAGGTGGAGGGTCCGTTATGGTCTGGGGCGGTGTGTCACAGCATCATAGGACTGAGCTTGTTGTCATTGCAGACAATCTCAATGCTGTGCATTACAAGGAAGACATCCTCTTCCCTCATGTGGTACCCTTCCCGCAGGCTCATCCTAACATGACCCTCCAGCGTGACAATGCCACCAGCCATACTGCTCGTTCTGTGCGTGATTTCCTGCAAGACAGGAACGTCAGTGTTCTGCCATGGCCAGCGAAGAGCCCGGATCTCAATCCCATTGAGCACGTCTGGGACCTGTTGGATCGGAGGGCGAGGGCTAGGGCCATTACCCCCAGAAATGTCCGTGAACTTGCAGGTGTCTTGGTGGAAGAGTGGGGTAACATCTCATGCACTGCAGTACTTAATGCAGCTGGTGGCCACACCAGATACTGACTGTTACTTTTGATTTTGACCCCCCTCTTTGTTCAGGGACACATTATTCCATTTCTGTTAGTCACATGTCTGTGGAACTTGTTCAGTTTATGTTACAGTTGTTGAAACTTGTTGTGTTCATACAAATATTTACACATGTTAAGTTTGCTGAAAATAAATGCCGTTGACAGTGAGAGGACGTTTATTTTTTTGCTGAGTTTATATGGTGGGGTATGGGCCTGAAGAGTTACTAAGTGAGGGAAAAGGCAATCACTTGGTTGCGGCCACTGATAGGGTTGGAAAGCTATGGATTAGTGAAGAATGTGGGTCAGGTCAGATGAAGTGAAGAGGAACAGTCCTATGACATACACACATGGGAAGCAGGGCCATGACTATACCAATGAGAGGAACCACTTAACTTCTTATGGCTGGGGGCGCTATTTTCACATTCGGATGAATAAGCGTGCCCAGAGTAAACTGCCTGCTACTCAGGCCCAGAAGCTAAGATATGCATATTAATTAGTATATTTGGATAGAACACACTCTGAAGTTTCTAAAACTGTTTGAATGATGTCTGTGAGTATAACAGAACTCATATGGCAGGGAAAAACCTGAGAAAAAATCCAACCAGGAAGTGGGAAATCTGAGGTTTGTAGATTTTCAAGTATATGCCTATCCAAGATAGTGTACATTTGGTCCGATTGCACTTCCTGAGGCTTCCACTAGATGTCAACAGTCTTTAGAACCTTGTTTCAGGCTTTTACTGTGAAAGGGGAGCGAATAAGAGCCGTTTGACTTAGGGGTCTGGCAGAATGCCATGAGCTAAGTCACGAGCGCAGCTGTGAGAGCGAGCTGAGTTCCCTTTCATACATTTAAAGACAAAGGAATTGTCCGGTTGGAACATTATTGAAGATTTATGATAAAAACATCCTAAAGATTGATTCTATACATCGTTTGACATGTTTCTACGAACTGTACTGGAACTGTTTTGACTTTGTCTGAACTAAGTGCCTGCGCCTTGTGTATTTGGATTTGTGAACTAAACGCGTGAACAAAAAGGAGGTATTTGGACATAAATGATGGACTTTATCGAACAAAACAAACATTTATTGTGGAACTGGGATTCCTGGGAGTGCATTCCGATGAAGATCATCAAAGGTAAGTGAATATTTATAATGCTATTTCTGACTTCTGTTGACTCCACAACAAGGCGGGTATCTGTATGGCTTGTTTTGGTGGCTGAGTGCTGTACTCAGATTATTCCATGGTGTGCTTTCGCTGTAAAGCTTTTTTACATTTTTTTATCTGACACAGCGGTTGCATTAAGGAGAAGTATATCTTTAATTCCATGCATAACACTTGTATTTTCATCAACAGTTATGATGAGTATTTCTGTAAATTGATGTGGGTCTCTGCAAAATCACTGGATGTTTTGGAACTACTGAACATAACGCGCCAATGTAAACTGAGATTTTTGGAAATAAATATGAACTTTATTGAACAAAACATACATGTATTGTGTAAGTCCTATGAGTACCATCTGATGAAGATCATCAAAGGTTAGTGATTCATTTTATCTCTATTTCTGCTTTTTGTGACTCCTCTATTTGGCTGGGAAAATGCCTGTGTTTTGTGACTAGGCACTGACCTAACATAATCGCGCATGGTATGCTTTCGTCGTAAAGCCTTTTTGAAATCGGACACGGTGGTGGGTTTAACAACAAGTTTATCTTTAAAATGGTGTATAATACTTGTATGCTTGAGGAATTTTAATTATGAGATTTTTGTTGTTTTGAATTTGGCGCCCTGCACTTTCACTGGCTGTTGTCATATCGATCCCGTTAACGGGATCTCAGCCGTAAGAATTTAAGTTCCTGCCTAGCAACAGAGATGTATTGGCTAGTTGACTCCACCCAGTAGAGGGTAAAAATATATATACTTGTGGAAACATGTCTTTGTCTTTTCAGCTGTTTGACCCAGTGGGTGACATTTGGTTTGAGCTTTTCTTAGTCGTCCGTGAGTTTTACTCTGTTTATTTAGAACACTATCCAATGCAAAGGCTACAGCATGTCAGATATCACGGGCTTAAGGTATACTGGTGTGGAGAAAGGAGAGGTTAAAGGTAATCTGTGTAGAGGAGAGGTTAAAGGTAATCTGTGTAGAGGAGAGGTTAAAGGTAATCTGTGTAGAGGAGAGGTTAAAGGTATACTGGTGTGGAGGGGGGAGGTTAAAGGTAAAAGCTGTGACTCACAGACTCATAGAGCTTTCTGCATGTCTGGGAGGCGTCCACTCTGCCTGAGAAGGAGACAGTCGGAACGGTGGTGTTGAGAGAATGGACAATACGGTCATCTATGTTACGCATCGCCTTCAGAACATCCTGGGGGGAGGGACAGACAGATCGTTACTGACAGACCCAGACAGTTTATTGACAGAGTTTACTGACAAAATAGAACAGTGCAGATCTTCTGAGAGGCCAACTGAGGCAGAGACACTGTCCTTAGACCCAGGGGCGGACTGGCCATCTGGTACTTCGGGCATCTTTAGCTCAGTGGGCCTGTCTAACTATGTTTTTTGTTGTTGTGCAAAATCATTATTATCTGGCAAAAAAATTGTAGCTTCAAAGAAAAAAAAGTTGCCGGTGTGTTAGGGCTGATTTTTGGTCCCAGTCCACCCCTGCTTAGACCACAAGCAAAAGGTTGTCAAGCGCTAACTACATATGGGGTGTGAAACATCCATTGACCCGAGCTCTCTTCTTTAAAAGCATGAATGAATGTGTAGCTAACTTACTTAGACATTATATATATTTAGCTAGCTAGCTGTAACACAGTATTACGTGCGTAAATAATAGGTGTCACCTGACCATTCTGTTATGCACGTTGCACAATCTAAGCCAGGGGAAATAGTATGACTGCTAAAACAGCAGAGTGCATTTAGCATTCACTGCAAGTGAAGATGTTGCCTGACACCAGACTGTGATACCTCTGGTTTGTGCATTTCTGGTTCACAGTAATGCCATACATTAGTTTGCAAAATTTCCTATCAAGCTCTAGAAGCCAGAATGTAGAATACATTTATATTTTAACTTACTTTACGGGTTGTCCGTGTGGTTGGTCCTTTTGCAGGTAGGAATATATCCACAGGAAAGTATAATTAAATAACCTGGTAGTGCATTCAGATGTCTAACACCTAAAGCGTGTGCAGAAC
Organism: Salvelinus namaycush; assembly: GCF_016432855.1. Taxonomy (NCBI): domain Eukaryota; kingdom Metazoa; phylum Chordata; class Actinopteri; order Salmoniformes; family Salmonidae; genus Salvelinus; species Salvelinus namaycush. Next base: position 36,969,808 of record NC_052339.1, on the reverse strand, counting down.
CATGTAAACACGTGCACCAGCTCGTCTAGTATGTGTGCGTGTGCAGAACCATGTAAACACGTGCACCAGCTCGTCTAGTATGTGTGCGTGTGCAGAACCATGTAAACACGTGCACCAGCTCGTCTAGTATGTGTGCGTGTGCAGAACCATGTAAACACGTGCACCAGCTCGTCTAGTATGTGTGCGTGTGCAGAACCATGTAAACACGTGCACCAGCTCGTCTAGTATGTGTGCGTGTGCAGAACCATGTAAACACGTGCACCAGCTCGTCTAGTATGTGTGCGTGTCCTGCATGTATTAGAAATCTGAACACACAACCAGCACTTTGAAAAGTTGATGTAATTATACTTTCCTGTGGATATACAGTATTGTCTCACATTCCTACCTGCATAAGGACCAACCACACAGACAACCGGTAAAGTACGTTAAAATAGAATTTTCTTCAACATTCAGGCTTGTAGAGGTCGTGACATCAATTCAAGTCATTTCTTCGGGCTATGGAAGATGCAGAGTGAATTTGGCGTCACTAGCTAGGTTTCCATCCTATCCGTGACAGATTTTCATGCGAGTATTCTAAAATCCACATAAAGAAAATATGCAAATTTTCCCACCACTGACTTGTTGTGGATAGAAATCAGTGCTCTATGATGTAGTGCAAACAATATTTTATTTTTTGCTTAAGTTTTCATGTACCGAATAACAATCTAAAGTTCAATGTGTTTCCATCGCCGACAGTAGTCACCTGCATTCCAGGTAACTACCTCATGAAGCTGGTTGAGAGAATGCCAAGAGTGTCCAAAGCTGTCATCAAGTGTGGCTAATTTGAAGAATGTCAAATATCAAATATTTAGATTTGTTTAACACTTTTTTGGTTTCTATATGATTCCATGTGTGTTATTTCATAGTTTTTATGTCTTCACTATTATTCTACAATCTGGTATGCTCTGAACACCTCTTTGTATAACTCCAACTGTAGCTGAAGTGTAGTTTCTAGGATGAAGGTTCCATAGGGATCTGTAACTATCCTTTTTATTCGAAGGATTCTTTCTTGATCAAGGCCATATGTTTCAAAAGTCGTATCGCAAGTGATAATTTTTCACGTTTCTAAAAGTTAAAACTAGAGGTCGACCGATTTATGATTTTTCAACGCCGATACCGATTATTGGAGGACCAAAAAAAGCCGATACAGATTAATCGGACGATTTTTATTTATTTATTTGTAATAATGACAATTACAACAATACTGAATGAACACTTATTTTAACTTAATATAATACATCAATAAAATCAATTTAGCCTCAAATAAAAAATGAAACCTGTTCAATTTGGTTTAAATAATGCAAAAACAAAGTGTTGGAGAAGAAAGTAAAAGTGCAATATGTGACATGTAAGAAAGCTAACGTTTCAGTTCCTTGCTCAGAACATGAGAACATATGAAAGCTGGTGGTTCCTTTTAACATGAGTCTTCAATATTCCCAGGTAAGAAGTTTTAGGTTGTAGTTATTACAGGAATTATAGGACTATTTCACTCTATACGTTTTGTATTTCATATACCTTTGACTATTGGATGTTCTTATAGGCACTTTAGTATTGCCAGTGTAACAGTATAGCTTCCGCTCCTCTCCTCGCTCCTACCTGGGCTCGAACAAGGAACACATCGACAACAGCCACCCTCGAAGCAGCGTTACCCATGCAGAGCAAGGGGAACAACTACTCCAAGTCTCAGAGCGAGTGACGTTTGAAACGCTATTAGCGCGCACCCCGCTAACTAGCTAGCCATTTCACATCGGTTACACCAGCCTAATCTCGGGAGTTGATAGGCTTGAAGTCATAAACAGCTCAATGCTTGAAGCATTGCGAAGAGCTGCTGGCAAAACGCACGAAAGTGCTGTTTGAATGAATGCTTACGAGCCTGCTGCTGCCTACCACCGCTCAGTCAGACTGCTATATCAAATCATAGATTTAGTTATAACATAATAACACACAGAAATACGAGCCTTAGGTCATTAATATGGTAGAATCCGGAAACTATCATTTCGAAAACAAAACGTTTAATCTTTCAGTGAAATACAGAACCGTTCCGTATTTTATCTAACGGGTGGCATCCATAAGTCTAAACATTCCTGTTACATTGCACAACCTTCAATGTTGTCATAATTACGTAAAATTCTGGCAAATTAGTTCGTAATGAGCCAGGCAGCACAAACTGTTGCATATACCCTGACTCTGCATGCAATGAACACAAGAGAAGTGACACAATTCCACCTGGTTAATATTGCCTGCTAACCTGGATTTCTTTTAGCTAAATATGCAGGTTTAGAAATATATACTTCTGTGTATTGATTTTAAGAAAGGCATTGATGTTTATGGTTAGGTACACGTTGGAGCAACGATATGCACCGCATCGATTATATGCAACGCAGGACACGCTAGATAAACTAGTAATATCATCAACCATGTGTAGTTAACTAGTGATTATGATTGATTGTTTTTTATAAGATAAGTTTAATGCTAGCTAGCAACTTACCTTGGCTTCTACTGCATTCGCGTAACAGGCAGTCTCCTCGTGGAGTGCAATGTAATCAGGTGGTTAGAGCGTTGGACTAGTTAACTGTAAGGTTGCAAGATTGAATCCCTGAGCTGACAAGGTAAAAATCTGTCGTTCTGCCCCTGAACAAGGCAGTTAACCCACCATCATCATCCTAGGCCGTCATTGAAAATAAGAATGTGTTCTTAACTGACTTGCCTAGTTAAATATAGGTGTAAAAAAATTCTTATAATAATAAATTTAAAAAAATAAAAAAACGGCAAAATCGGCGACCAAAATGACCGATTTCCGATTGTTATGAAAACTTGAAATCGGCCCTAATTAATCGGCCGACCTCTAGTTAAAACACAGCGTCGGGGTTATAGTTCACATGAGGCCGTCGTGGGCGAAGCTAATGGCTGAGAACTGTAGGGGGAATGCCGCCTAGCTAATTTTCCCCCAACTGGAGTACTAAATCCCCTCGAGCTAAACATTTTAATGGACTGGAAAATAACAGTAAGTTCTAAGACTAAATACACTCCTTCTGGCTAGCTGTGGCGCTTTCAAGGAGCGGGACAATAACCCAGACGCTTATAAGAAATCCTGCTATGCCCTCAGATGAACCATCAAACAGGTGTCAATACAGGACTAAGATTGAATCCTACTACACTGGCTCCGACGCTCGTCGGATGTGGCAGGGCTTGCAAACGATAACGGACTACAAAGGGAAGCACAGCCGCGAGCTGCCCAGTGACACGAGCCTACCAGACGAGCTAAATGACTTCTATGCGCGCTTCAAGGCAAGCAACATTGAGGTGTAACGGATGTGAAATGGCTATCTAGTTAGCGGTGGTGCTCGCTAATAGCCTTTCAAATCGGTGATGTCACTTGCTCTGATACCTTGAAGTAGTGGTTCCCCTTGCTCTGCAAGGGCCGCCGCTTTTGTGGAGCGATGGGTAATGATGCTTCGTGGGTGACTGTTGTTGATGTGTGCAGAGGGTCCCTGGTTCGCGTCCGGGTCGGGGCGAGGGGACGGACTAAAGTTAAACTGTTACAGAGGCATGGATGAGAGCACCAGCTGTTCTAGACGACTGTGTGATCACGCTTGCCGATTTGAGTAAGACCTTTAAACAGGTCATCATTCACAAGGCCGCAGGGCCAAATGGATTAACAGGACTTGTACTCTGAGCATGCGCTGACCAACTGTCAAATGTCTTCACTGACATTTTCAACCTGTCCCTGGCCGAGTCTGTAATACCTACATATTTCAAGCAGACAACCACAGTCCCTGTGCCCAAGAACACCAAGGGAACCTGCCTAAAGGACTACTGACCCGTAGCACTCACATCTGTAGCCATGAAGTGCTTTGAAAGGCTGGTCATGGCTCACAAAACTATCATCCCAGAAACCCTAGACCCATTCCAATTTGCATACCGCTCTAACAGATCCTCAACACAGTGGCCCCTCAGGGGTGCGTGCTTAGTACCGTCCTGTACTCCCTGTTCACCCATGACTGCATGGCCAAGCACGACTCATTAAGTTTGTAGACGACAACAGTGGTAGGCCTGATCACTGACAATGATGAGACAGCCTCTAGGGAGGTGGTCAGAGACCTGGAAGTGTGGTGCCAGGACAACAACCTCTTCCACAACGTGATCAAGACAAAGGAGAGGATTGTGGACTACAGGAAAAGGAGGGCCGAGCACGCCCCCATTCTCATCAACGGGGCTGTAGTGGAGCAGGTTGAGAGCTTCAAGTTCCTTGGTGTTCACATCACTAACAAATCATCATGGTCCAAACACACCAAGACAGTTGTGAAGAGGGCACGACAAAGCCTATTCCCCCTCAGGAAATTGAAGAGATCTGGAATGGGTCCTCAGATCCCCAAAAAGTTTGACAGCTGCACCATCGAGAGCATCCTGACTGGTTGCATCACCACCTGGTATGGCAACTGCTCAGCCTCTGACCGCTAGAGGGTAGAGCGTGGGCCCAGTACATCACTGGGGCCTCTATACCAGGTGGTGTCAGAGGAAGTCCCTAAACATTGCCAAAGACACCCTAGTCATAGACTGTTCTCTCTGCTACCACACGGCAAGCGGTACCGGAGTGCCAAGTCTAGGTACAAAAGACTTCTGAACAGCTTCTACCTCCAAACCGTAATACTGCTTGACAGCTAATCAAATGGCAACCCAAACTATCTGCATTAACCCCAACCCTTTTTTATGTATAATGCTGCTACTCGTTGTTTTATCTATGCATAGTCACTTTACCTACATGTACATATCACCTCAGTTACCTCGACTAACCTGTATCCCCGCACATTGACTTGGTACTGGTACCCTCCTTATCTTCATTTCTATTCTTAAAACGGCACTCTTGGTTAAGGGCTTGTAAGTAAGCATTTGACGGTAAGGTCTACTACTCCTGTTGTATTCGGCACATGTGAGAAATAAACTTTGATTTGATTGTTGTCAAGCTTTACCGTATCAAAATTGGAGTTGTCTGTCCGGGGCAGGGATGGCTATCCCCCGGGCTGCCAAGGTTAATCAGGTGGACATGTTCCATGTTATGGACTGCGGGGCAGGGATGGCTCTCCACCGGGCTGCCAAGGTTAGTCAGGTGGACATGTTCCATGTTATGGAGGACTGCGGGGCAGGGATGGCTATCCGCCGGGCTGCCAAGGTTAGTCAGATGGACATGTTCCAAGCCATGGAGGACTGCGGGGCAGGGATGTTTTTAGGAGAATACCACGAGTATTTCTATTCTTATCTACCAAGGTGCATGGTGTACCTCGGCGGACCCTGGCGGACAGGCTGAGTGTTCGGGTGACCAATGGTTGTCGCAGTGGACCACCCACATTGCTTGCACCAGAGGATTAAAATTCTGTTGCAGCACTGTATCTACCGCACCAGCCATAGCGACCAGAAGGGGCTGGCTCTCCGGGGCACAAAACATGCAGCACAGAAAAGGAAGAGAAAAACTCCACCAGTAACCTGTCACGCCACCACCCTCAGGTACGTTTATATTTTTATTCAGTATAGTAAACACTTCGGAGACGAGGTTAGTCTCTCTTTTTAAAACAATTAAATAGATATGTCATTTAACACAATTGTATGGTGGCCAATAACTGGGGAACGTATGCCGATACGGGAGGTATTTTCATTGCTAAACCGCTTATCAAAAAGCTGATAATAGTAGTATTTCCACTGAAATGTCAAGCATGCTAATTGCTAACCGGTTAGCTAACATTTTTACGACACCAGTAATCACATAACGTTGATTGCTTGATCGCAGGATAATACCGTTGAAAATTATATATTTCTTAAACGCTGTTGAATATGCCAATGATAGGGGGTTGCACAAGTTAGAGAGCTAGGTCCATACCAGCAGGTGTCACTCATTCAATCCGATCACGACACAGAGCGTCACAATTATCCGTGTTTATCGGTTGTCGTGAATGTCATACTAAAATGCTATTCATGACATACAAAAAGATGACACCAGTATTACCTGAAACATTGAAAAGTCCTCACAGTTTAAAGTTCGGTTGGGCGCCGCCATTGTGGACTACAAGGTCCTCCCACGGGTCCTACATGCGCAACACGTGAAATACGTGCCCTGCCCGAATGCCTGAACATAATAAGCACATCCAAATGATAAAAACGATATTTACTGAAATAACAAACCAATTAACATACAATATTATGATAAAGTTAATTTCCGTTCATAATTTTGCACCAAAGATTCGCCGTATAAACATGGCATTTAATTCTGAAAGGTGCTTCTTATAAGTTCCATGTCAATGTACAGTACAGGTAGAACCGTGAGCAAAAGTGGCAAGAGTTGTGGAACAGGGGAAGACACCTGTATAAGATCCAGGAAAAAGAAGGGACGGGGGGGTCCTCAGGCCGAGAGAAGGGAGGAAAGTGTAGTCACAAGGCTGAGACACACAACGCTAAATAAGTGGTGGCTGTAATGCACCTTGAAGTTGGTTGCCAACCGCCATATAAAATCCACAGAAGAACAGAACGGGTACTAATTTCCCAGTTGAGCTCTGTCTGACGTACCATCAAAGACACTGAATAGCATTTTTACAACATTTCTGTAATATGTATTGTAATGAAACAGGCAGGGAGCAAGCCTCGAACCTTCGACCTTTTAAGCCCGAAGTCCAGCGCGCTATCGACTGTGCCGCAAAAGCATGGTCGAGCAGCAAAGTCGATACCAGGGTCCTTACAGTATCTTTGTATAACATGTTTTATTGAGCAGGCGATAGTAAGGCACCCTGCGCTCATGTAGGGTCCTTCTCATTTCCCTGCGACGCATTTGTCCCTAGTTACCACAGCCACAAATTCGAAATTGGCAATATCGTAAAACTTAATGAAAACTAAAATTAGCTTTTTGGTCTAGGTTAGGCATAATGTTAGCAGTGTGGTTACGTTTAGGGTTAGGTTTAAAATCAGGTTTTAAGGAGATACATTGTAGAAATAAGCGTGGTTTAGACATAATTATGACTTTGTGGTTGTGGTAAATAGTGAAGAGCCTTCTCCACCCCCTTCGCGGTCGCAGTTATATATATTGGGTCGTACGTGTATTGTGCTGCGTGACTTTCAACAGCTGAAGGGAACTGTCGAATAACATTTTTGGTACGTTTTCATGGCATAAGGTCGCATCTTATTTAAAACCTTTTAACATGAACTTCATCAGACCCTACAATGCTCTTGGCACGACCATAGGTGAGTACTGCATGTCAGTGTTTGACCCGTTCTATATCTGGTTTGAAGAACTGTGGGACAACAAGCACGTACGACAGACAGTCGAGAACCGTGATAGTTGGTTTGAGATTCGATATTCACCAGACATTTAGAGCTTCACACTTAAATAGCTCGTTAACGATTTGAAGTACAGTATTCAGGTTAGGAAAAATGGTGTAAAACATAAGACATTTATTATTTTCCCGATTCCGACCTGAGTTTCATTATCATACGGCATGAAGTAGGCAGCCTGGCCCACGGTCTAATGCAACTAGTTAGGTACCTTCAACAATTGCATGATTAAAATATTCTAATTTCAATCACTTTAACCACCTCGAGAAAATTCCAACAAACTTTAAACTGTTCAGAAGGGAGGGACACCTTTTCGTTTTCCCATAAAGCACTTACACAATTATAACTGAAACTTGTTACAATTTCAGTATTTAAAATTTCACTCTAGCCATGTGACCTAGCAACCTCGGTATGTTGCACACCCCTTTTTTCTTCAATTGATTCCAACATTTTTCTTATTTAAAATGCAATCGCTCCTTGACCATGTGACACACCCCAAACTAACTTTGAACTGTTCAAATGGTAGGACATCACACATCCTTTGGTTTAATGAAAAATGCATGAATTTCTTAGACCTTAATTTTGTTAGTTTTAGTTTTTGACTAATTTCAATAGCTCCTTGATCACATGACCTAGGGATCTGAACCAACGAATATCTCCTTGATCACATGACCTAGGCACATCAAACCAACATTAGATTGTTCACAGCGTAGGGAAACGCATTGCACACCCTTTTGTTTTCCCATAAAGCACTTACACACTTTTTATATAAATATTTGAAACGTTACAATTTCTATAGCTCTTCTAAGCTCTTCCTTATTTATACCACAATATTGTTGAATACTAATTTCTGATTGGCTGGAAGGGCATTCTAGAATGGACATTATAACCAGATATTGGGGCACCTTGCAATAATATACCAAAAGATGAGAAAGTATGACATTTGCTTATAAATTAAGATATCAGTGAAAATACATATTTCTACCGTTAAATGTGTGCTTTCTTATTGTTTTCTTTGGCAGCTGTGGTATAAGCGGGATAAACGCCTCAGTTCTGTACATTACCTTGGAAAAATGAACTCCGCAAAGGGACTAGAATGTTGGTGATTATCTCTTACATAAGGAGGAAAGTTGCACACAATTTAGTCTACACAGAAAATTATTCCAACATTTGTGTGTGTATACATGCATACATACATACATACATACATACATACCGGTCAAAAGTTTTAGAACACCTACTCATTCAAGGGTTTTCCTTTTATTTGTACAATTGTCTACATTGTAGAATAATAGTGAAGACATCAAAACTATGAAATAACACCTATGGAATCATAGTAACCAAAAAAGTGTTAAACATATCTAAATATATTTGAGATTCTTCACGGTAATCACCCTTTGCCTTGATGACAGCTTTGCACACTCTTGGCATTCTTTCAACCAGCTACACCTGTAATGCTTTTCCAACAGTTTCTAGAAGGAGTTCCCACATATGCTGAGCACTTGTTATTTTCCTTCACTCTGCGGTCCAACTCATCCCAAACCATCTCAATTGGGTTGAGGTCAGGTGATTGTGGAGGCCAGGTCATCTGATGCAGCATCATCACTCTCCTTGGTCAAATAGCCCTTACACAGCCTGGAAGTGTGTGTTGGGTCATTGTCCTGTTGAAAAACAAATGATATTCCCACTAAGCCCAAACCAGATGGAATGGCGTATCGCTGCAGAATGCTGTGGTAGCCATGCTGGTTAAGTGTGCCTTGAATTCTTAATAAGTCAGACCTTGTCACCAGCAGAGCACCCCCACACCATCACATCTCCTCCTCCAAGCTTCACAGTGGGAACCACACATGCGGAGATCATCTGTTCACCTATTCTGCGTCTCACAAAGACACGGCGGGTGGAACCAAAAATCTCCAATTGGGCCTCCAGACCAAAGGACAAATTTCCACCGGTCCATTGCTCGTGTTTCTTGGCCCAAGCAAGTCTCTTCTTATTATTGGTGTCCTTTAGTGGTTTCTTTGCAGCAATTTTACCATGAAGGCCTGATTCACGCAGTCACCCCTGAACAGTTGATGTTGAGATGTGTCTGTTACTTGAACTATGAAGCATTTATTTTGGCTGCAATTTGAGGCTGGTAACTGTAATTAGTCAGGATCGCGGGGAAAGATGAAAGGAGAAAAAAAGTACACAGATCCTTGATGACAACCTGCTCCAGAGCACTCAGCCCCAGTCTGAATTCACCTTCCAACAGGACAATGACCCCAAGCACACAGCCAAGACAATGTAGGAGTGGCTTCAGTTCCAGACAGGGCAGTTCACAGGGAAGAAAACAACAAACAGCAGGGATCTAGACTGCCACCGACCCGGGACAATCCTCAGGCCCAGCCTCAATGGCTAACCGTGTTCATGCCATCAAGAAAACCCTGCTAGCGTGATGGGCAGCTAGGCTAACATCTAATAGCTCCTCAGACCCGGAATTAGTCGTTCGCGAAATATTGACGTGACGACGCGAATGACTGGCGAATATCGAATCTCAAACCAACTTTTTACTGTGCAAGACAAACTAGCCAGCACAGAGTGAGTAGCACAGTAGAAATATGACACAATTTGTGGTTTGGGTATGTTGTCACCTGCTGTAGGATGTTCCTAGCTAATACCTGATTTATTTTTTGGTTTAATTGTAATCCGGGCCTCCTGAGTGGCGCTGCGGTCTAAGTGCTGAGGCACCACTCAGGAGGACTGTTATTGGTTGTCAGTTCGACAGTGTTTCCTCTGAAACATTGGTGCGACTGGGCGACGTGTGCGAAGAAGCAGGGTGGTGTTTCGGAGGACGCATGGCTCTCGACCTCTCCTGAGTCCGTACGGGGAGTTGCAGCGATGAGACAAGATTGTAACTACCAATTGAATATCACAAAAAATGAGGAGAAAAGGGTGTTGAAGTAAAAATAAATAAAAATGTAATCATAGGTTGTAGGTGTTTGAGGCAGTGTTCAGCTCATAGCCATGGTAGTAGTGGTTGTCACAAGACTGTTTTTTCTATATTTTTGTATTTTACCTCCTCCCCAATTTTGTGATATCCAATTATGATCTTGTCTCTTTGCTGCAACTCTCCAACGGGCTTGGGAGAGGTGAAGGTCGAGTCGTACGTCCTCCGAAACATGACCCACCAAACCGCGCTTAACACCAGCCCGCTTAACCCGGAAGCCAGCTACACCAATGTGTCGGAGTAAACACCGTTCAACTGATGACCGAAGTCCGCCTGCTGGTGCCCGGCCCGCCTGCTGGTGCCCGGCCCGCCTGCTGGTGCCCGACCCGCCACAAGGAGCAGCTGGAGTGCGTTGCACCCAGTAAAGCCTCCTGGCCAAACCCTCCCTTAATCCGGACAACGCTGGGCCAATTGTGCGCTGCCCTATAGGACTTCCGATGAAGGGAGTTTGTGACACAGCCTGGGCTCGAACCGGGTTCTGTAGTGATGAAGTACCTTAGACTGCTGAGCTACTCCAGACTTAGACTGTTCTCATTGAAGCTGATGCTGCGCTCTTTCTGTTGTGGAGGTTAAAGGTTTCTTCTGACTGATGTGGTGGTCTCTCTCACAGGTCAATGGTGCAGACAGGTGGGACAGATGGGGGGACGGCGCAGAGCTCTGGCTGAGCTGGGGGGACAGAGGAGGATGTGCAGTAAACCTCAGACAGGAAACCCAGAACCTCCGCCTGCAGCACCTGCAGTCCCAGCACATGGTAGGAACACACACCTGATTCCCTGGTGAGGGATGAGTTCAGCTGATTTAACTATCCTGACCCTGTCTGTTTTGTTCTCCAGCCTCTGACCCTGTGTCTGTTTTGTTCTCCAGCCTCTGACCCTGTGTCTGTTTTGTTCTCCAGCCTCTGACCCTGTGTCTGTTTTGTTCTCCAGCCTCTGACCCTGTGTCTGTTTTGTTCTCCAGCCTCTGACCCTGTGTCTGTTTTGTTCTCCAGCCTCTGACCCTGTGTCTGTTTTGTTCTCCAGCCTCTGACCCTGTGTCTGTTTTGTTCTCCAGCCTCTGACCCTGTGTCTGTTTTGTTCTCCAGCCTCTGACCCTGTGTCTGTTTTGTTCTCCAGCCTCTGACCCTGTGTCTGTTTTGTTCTCCAGCCTCTGACCCTGTGTCTGTTTTGTTCTCCAGCCTCTGACCCTGTGTCTGTTTTGTTCTCCAGCCTCTGACCCTGTGTCTGTTTTGTTCTCCAGCCTCTGACCCTGTGTCTGTTTTGTTCTCCAGCCTCTGACCCTGTGTCTGTTTTGTTCTCCAGCCTCTGACCCTGTGTCTGTTTTGTTCTCCAGCCTCTGACCCTGTGTCTGTTTTGTTCTCCAGCCTCTGACCCTGTGTCTGTTTTGTTCTCCAGCCTCTGACCCTGTGTCTGTTTTGTTCTCCAGCCTCTGACCCTGTGTCTGTTTTGTTCTCCAGCCTCTGACCCTGTGTCTGTTTTGTTCTCCAGCCTTTGGCTGTGTGCTCAGTCAGGAAGTCATTCCAGAGTCTTTTTTCTTCCCAGTGGACCCACAGTACATAAAAAAAAAATATATATTTATGTGGCGGAAGAGGTTCCTCCAAAAGATTGCACATGTCAACATCAGCTGTGTACTGCAGTTATCTGTTAGTAAATCACTGAGCCAACTCTTCAGTCATCTCAGTAATAATATCTTCATTAATCATCTGATCTCAGTCTAGTCTACGCCACAGGGGTGCCTGACATTTAGTTGCCATAGAAACTGGGAGAAAGTTCACTCCTGAGGATGAGGGAAGGGATGTAACCATGGAGGTTAACAGCCGTGGCGTGTGAAATTAAACGATTCCTCAATCTGAGTCTTAACTGTCTCTATTAGAGGTCGAATGATTAATCGGAATGGCCGACTCAATTAGGGCCGATGTTATGAAAACTTGAAAATCGGTAATCAGCATTGTTGGATGCCCATTTTGGACGATTACATTGCACTCCACGAGGAGACTGCGTGGCAGGCTGACCACCTGTTACGCGAGTGTAGCAAGGAGCCAAGGTAAGTTGCTAGCTAGCATTAAACTTATCTTATAACAATCAATCTTAACATAATCACTAGTTAACTACACCTGGTTGATGATATTACTAGGTTAACTAGCTTGTCCTGCGTTGCATATAATCAATGCGGTGCCTGTTAATTTATCATCGAATCACAGCCTACTTCGCCAAACGGGGGATGATTTAACAAGCGCATTCGTGAAAAAAGCACTGTCGTTGTACCTAACCATAAACATCAATGCCTTTCTTAAAATCAATAGACAAATATAAAAAAACTTTAAAAAACTTGCATGTTTAGTTAACTTCTCTGGGGCAGGTGGCCCACCGGTCAATAGCCAGGGAAAATACAGAGCGCCATATTCAAATAACATGATATAAAAATCAAACTTTCATTAAATCACACATGTAAGATACCAAATTAAAGCTACACTTGTTGTGAATCCAGCCAACATGTCAGATTTCAAAAAGGCTTTTCAGCGAAAGCATAAGATGCTATTATCTGATGATAGCACAACAGTAAACAGAGTAGCATAATTCAACACTGCAAGCACGACACAAAACGCAGAAATAAAATATAAATCATGCCTTTGACGAAATTCTTTTGTTGGCACTCCAATATGTCCCATAAACATCACAAATGGTCCTTTTGTTCGATTAATTCAGTCGATATATATATCCAAAATGTCCATTTATTTGGACCGTTTCATCCAGAAAAACACAGCTTCCAACTTTCGCCAAGTCACTACAAAATATATCAAAAGTTACATGTAAACTTTACCAAAACATTTCAAACTACTTTGGTAATACAACGTTAGGTATTTTTAAACAATAATAATCGATCAATTTGAAGACGGGATGATCTGTGTTCAATACAAAAAGAAAACAAACTGACGCAACTTATTTCGTAACGTGACTCTCTCCAAAAATGTACTTCATGTGAACCTCATTTATGATAGCCCTAATTCTTCACTACACAAAGGAATAACCGCAAACGATTTCCAAGAACTGGTGACATCCAGTGGAAGCGGTAGGAACTGCAAGCAAGTCCATTAGAAATCTGGTGTCTCTAAAAAAAACTAATTGAAAAGACAGTGACATCAAAAAAATCAAAATTCTGAATGGTTTGTCCTCAGGGTTTTGCCTGCTACATAAGTTCTGTTATACTCACAGACATGATTCAAACAGTTTTAGAAACTTCAGAGTGTTTTCTATCCAAATCTACTAATAATATGCATATCTTATATTCTGGGGATGAGTAGCAAGCAGTTGAATCTTGGCATGCTATTTTTCCCGGAAGTGAAAATGCTGCCCCCTGCCCTCAAGAAGTTAAAAGAAATTCATGTTAGCAGGCAATATTAACTAGAGAAATTGTCACTTCTCTTGCGTTCTGTGCAAGCAGAGTCAGGGTATATGCAGCAGTTTGGGCCGCCTGGCTCGTTGCGAACTGTGTGAAGACCATTTCTTCCTAACAAAGACGTAATTAATTTGCCAGAATTTTACATAATTATGACATAACATTGACGGTTGTGCAATGTAACAGCGATATTTAGACTTATGGATGCCACCCGTTAGATAAAATACGGAACGGTTCCGTATTTCACTGAAGGAATAAACGTTTTGTTTTTGAAATGATAGTTTCTGGATTTGACCATATTAATGACCTAAGGCTCGTATTTCTGTGTTTATTATAAAGTCTGATTTGATAGAGCAGTCTGACTGAGCGATGGTAGGCAGCAGCAGGCTCGTAAGCATTCATTCAAACAGCACTTGCCTGCGTTTGCCAGCAGCTCTTCGCAATGCTTGCTTCACAGCGCTGTTTGACTTCAAGCCTATCACCTCCCGAGATTAGGCTGGCAATACTATTGTGCCTAATAAGAACATCTAATAGTCAAAGGTATATGAAATACAAATGGTATAGAGAGAAATAGTCCTATAACTACAACCTAAAACTTCTTAACTGGGAATATAGAAGACTCATGTTAACATATGAAAGCTGGTGGTTTCTTTTATCTTCTGAGCAAGGAATTTACACATTAGCTTTTTTACATGGCACATATTGCACTTTTACTTCTCCAACACTTTTTGCGTTCTAAACTAAAATTCAACATGTTTCATTATTTATTTGAGGCTAAATAGATTTGTATTTATGTATTAAGTTAAAATAAGTGTTCATTCAGTGTTGTAATTGTCATTATTACAAATATATAGATATATTGGCCGATTTTCAATCGGTATGGGCTTTTTTTTGGTCCTCCAATAATCAGTATCGGCGTTGAAAAATCGTAATCGGTCGACTTCTAGTCTATATACAATCAACTATAGCCCTGTCCAGGAGGTGTACAGTACATCAAGCTGCCTTGCTACAGAAACAGGAAATGGGGTCCTGTCCTATGGGCCGTTCTGGCTCGGACAAGGCTTCCGGAGAATGGATTAAACTATTTACACATTTAATAACCAGACCTTCATTCAAACTTGCTATGCTGAATTCATGATGCACAACCAAACTGCTGCTATAGACTGGTTTGTTCAGCAACAAAACTGACGTGTGCACAACTATAGGGCAAAACGGGCAAGGTTGGTTTAGATTGACAACACGTAAACTACATTTCTTCAATGTGTATTGAAACATGAATACATTTGCATAATGAGTGAATTTTAGCCATATTGGCATAGACAACAAACACCTCATAACAAGACATCAAGAACAAGATGAAACGAGCTAGATTCCCCACATAGCAACAATGAAAATAAACTGCCATCTGGCCATCCAGGATCACATGGTTTTCGTGACCTCGTCTGTGCATTGATTGTGTCCTTTTCCCAGATCCCCGTCCAGCCTTTAAACTCCCCGGCTACAGACCCTCTCCCATGGACCAGAGGATCCTGGTCTGGTCTGGACGCTTCAAGACCCCTGACCAGATCCCAGAGATAGTGTCGTAAGTGGACACTTTCTGTTTACAACCAGACCTCCCAACACACCTGCCCCTGATTGGCTCTTAACACTGTAGTTCAAATGAGGTCTCTCTGCCTCTCGCTTTCTCTCTGCCTCTCGCTTTCTCTCTGCCTCTCGCTGTCTCTCTGCCTCTCGCTGTCTCTCTGCCTCTCGCTGTCTCTCTGCCTCTCGCTGTCTCTCTGCCTCTCGCTGTCTCTCTGCCTCTCGCTGTCTCTCTGCCTCTCGCTGTCTCTCTGCCTCTCGCTGTCTCTCTGCCTCTCGCTGTCTCTCTGCCTCTCGCTGTCTCTCTGCCTCTCGCTGTCTCTCTGCCTCTCGCTGTCTCTCTGCCTCTCGCTGTCTCTCTGCCTCTCGCTTTCTCTCTGCCTCTCGCTTTCTCTCTGCCTCTTTCAGGTGTGTGTCTCTGTAGCAGGTTGTGTTTTAGGTAATTGCTGTGATTCGGGTTCCTGACATCTGAGAAATGATCTGCTGGTTTGATATGAAGCCGAAGTAGCACACTGGCACGTACGCACGCACACACACCCCTCTGTCCTATACACTTAAAACCTTTTATGGCTGCAGTCCCGTTAACGGGATCGATATGACACTTAATCACCCTCCCACGGATCCCTCTTTTACATGGTCACTCCAACAGGAAAACCCGTGTAGAGTTTTGAAATGTTCTGCCTGGTTTTGTTCCCTGTTTGAGATGCTACACCACATGACCAAAAGTATCTGGACACCTGCTCGTCGAACATCTCATTCCAAAATCATGGACATTAATATGGAGTCGGTCCCCATTTGCTGCTATAACAGCCTCCACTCTTCTGGAAAGGCTTTCCACGAGATGTTGGAACATTGCTGTGCGGACTTGCTTTCATTCAACCACAAGCATTAGTGAGGTCGGGCGCTGATGTTGGGCGATTAGGCAGTCAGCGTTTCAATCAGTGACGCAAACTAGTCACATTCAGGTGAAATTCACCGTTTTGAATCCAAAATAGGTAACCTACGTGTTTCGTGTAGTTCCGATGAGAGAAGTTTAGGGGGGGGGGTCTTTGTATGCAAACGAGTGATGAGCGTTTTGAACAATCCTGGCTGTATCCAAGGCCAGAAGCCAATTGTTCACATAACTACAGAATGCAGCAAGTGACTGAAGAGAAGAGACAACCAATTTTCAGGTTGCAGCATCAGCTTTGGAATGAGAGTGGGAAAGCAGTTTGCCAATTAATTAACTTACAGCAGCGCGTCCCCTGAACGTTAACGAAGAGGTAGGTGAGAAGCCTGACCACGGAGACTGGGGAGCGTACTTCATGACCTGTAAACGAAAAACAACTGGCATTTGGAAAGTTTTAGACGATGGAGAATGTGTGGTGGGACAAGTATTGTTATCATTTGTTAAGTATTTTTGCTCGCTGGATCGAATTATCCGTTAGCTAGCCAGAGAAATATTGAGCAACATTAGCCAACTTAACTGATCAAATAATTGAGTTTATGGTGTGAAAATTAGTTGGCAAATAGTCAGACAATGTTCCATCAGATGAGCTAACGTTAGTAACCTAACCAATTCGCTATAGTATTAACGTAAACTATCTCACTTTTGTACATCGCGCTGGTCCGTACAATTGACCTTATTTTAGCGCACAAAAAAGTAATACTTGTAGATCAACTGTAATATCAATACCATTGTAAAGCACAATTTCTCCCCTTTCCAACAAAATTAATGACGAGACCTTCATGATGCCCATCTCTGCATGATTCAAGAAGGCAATGAGCTCCGTCGGGTCTTCTTAAAAATGGCGGGTGGGGAAGCAAAACCTATTGCGTGATAGTGAGAAGGAGAGATGTCTTGTGGGGAAACGGCTTTTTTCACCCGATCTGTCCAACTTATCGCCTCTAAAATGTAAATAAAACACTATAAAGAGTTTATATAATGTGTCATTACATACCTATTTGAAGGTTTGTGTCGAATTTGAATCACTTTAGCATCGTCCTAAAAACCCGCTCTTCAGAAGTAATCAGCGGCTTTTGAGAGTCATGATAGCTTGCAGTGATGCCTAGGTATCCCCCCTTACCCCCGTCACTGTCCCTTTCTTGTTTTTAAACGGTGAGAGAAGTGCTACACCTGGTGGAGAGAGGCTGTAAGACCGAATTAGTTGCTGTTACGCCATGACATTAACGTACAGCGTCGGAGAGGTCTTTTTATTTTTTACTTTCTACAATACTAAAGATCCAATCAATGCTTGAATAGAAATGTAGTTCACACCCCAGATGTTTGTCAACAGTCTCTACAGTCCCAGATGTTTGTCAACAGTCTCTACAGTCCCAGATGTTTGTCTACAGTCTCTACAGTCCCAGATGTTTGTCAACAGTCCCAGATGTTTGTCAACAGTCCCAGATGTTTGTCAACAGTCCCTACAGTCCCAGATGTTTGTCAACAGTCCCTACAGTCCCAGATGTTTGTCAACAGTCTCTACAGTCCCAGATGTTTGTCAACAGTCCCTACAGTCCCAGATGTTTGTCAACAGTCCCTACAGTCCCAGATGTTTGTCAACAGTCCCTACAGTCCCAGATGTTTGTCAACAGTCCCTACAGTCCCAGATGTTTGTCTACAGTCTCTACAGTCCCAGATGTTTGTCTACAGTCTCTACAGTCCCAGATGTTTGTCTACAGTCTCTACAGTCCCAGATGTTTGTCTACAGTCTCTACAGTCCCAGATGTGTATGTCTACAGTCCCAGATGTGTATGTCTACAGTCCCAGATGTTTATGTCTACAGTCTCTACAGTCCCAGATGTTTGTCTACAGTCTCTACAGTCCCAGATGTTTATGTCTACAGTCCCAGATGTTTGTCTACAGTCTCTACAGTCCCAGATGTTTATGTCTACAGTCCCAGATGTGTATGTCTACAGTCCCAGATGTTTATGTCTACAGTCTCTACAGTCCCAGATGTTTGTCTACAGTCTCTACAGTCCCAGATGTTTGTCTACAGTCTCTACAGTCCCAGATGTTTATGTCTACAGTCCCAGATGTTTATGTCTACAGTCTCTACAGTCCCAGATGTTTGTCTACAGTCTCTACAGTCCCAGATGTTTATGTCTACAGTCCCAGATGTTTATGTCTACAGTCTCTACAGTCCCAGATGTTTGTCTACAGTCTCTACAGTCCCAGATGTTTATGTCTACAGTCCCAGATGTTTATGTCTACAGTCTCTACAGTCCCAGATGTTTGTCTAGTCCCTACAGTCCCAGATGTTTGTCTACAGTCTCTACAGTCCCAGATGTTTGTCTACAGTCCCTACAGTCCCAGATGTTTGTCAACAGTCCCTACAGTCCCAGATGTTTGTCAACAGTCTCTACAGTCCCAGATGTTTGTCTACAGTCTCTACAGTCCCAGATGTTTGTCTACAGTCTCTACAGTCCCAGATGTTTGTCTACAGTCCCTACAGTCCCAGATGTTTGTCAACAGTCTCTACAGTCCCAGATGTTTATGTCTACAGTCCCAGATGTTTATGTCTACAGTCTCTACAGTCCCAGATGTTTATGTCTACAGTCTCTACAGTCCCAGATGTTTGTGTCTACAGTCCCAGATGTTTGTCTACAGTCCCAGATGTTTATGTCTACAGTCTCTACAGTCCCAGATGTTTATGTCTACAGTCTCTACAGTCCCAGATGTTTGTGTCTACAGTCCCAGATGTTTGTGTCTACAGTCCCAGATGTTTATGTCTACAGTCTCTACAGTCCCAGATGTTTGTCTACAGTCTCTACAGTCCCAGATGTTTATGTCTACAGTCCCAGATGTTTATGTCTACAGTCTCTACAGTCCCAGATGTTTATGTCTACAGTCCCAGATGTTTATGTCTACAGTCTCTACAGTCCCAGATGTTTGTCTACAGTCCCATTTATTTTTTTGCAGCCTCGTTTGAATGTCGCGGTTGCGCACATTTGTACGGAATGGGGTTAGCGTACGTTAACTGGTAACGTTGCCGTTCCTCAAGTTGTAACGCGTTAGTTGCTTACTGGACCCTGGCAATTTGTTTGAAACGTTAACTAGCTAACAAACTAATGTTTTCCCTCAAATCAAATTTTATTTGTCACCTACACATGGTTAGCAGATGTTAATGCAAGTGTAGCGAAATGCTTGTGCTTCTAGTTCCGACCGTGCAGTAATAACCAACGAGTAATCTAACCTAACAATTCCACAACTACTACCGTATACACACAAGTGTAAAGGAATGAATACGAATATGTACATAAAAATATATACATGAGTGATGGCCGAACGGCATAGGCAAGATGCAGTAGATGGTATAGAGTACAGTATATAGATATGAGTAATGTAGGGTATGGAGCTGGGCCTGGCTTAAGCTGGATGCCACTATAGAGATGAAAGGAAGACCACACACTTTCCCACTTCTCACTTCTTCAATACAGTGGCTAAAAGGGGTATGCCAGGTGTACTCTCTGCCTGAAAGAGATCAACGAAGGGTATCATGCTCTGCTGGCACATTGTAGAACAGATGTCCACAGGCAGAACGTGTACAATGTAATAATGTGCAGTGTATCCCAAAGATATTGCTTTTGTTGTGTTGAACTTGACAGTAATGTGTGAGGAACAATTTTTTTTACTCAGTGAACGTTATTTTTGCACACATGTAGCCTTGTGCACTTGATCGACGTCTACTATAGTGGCCACTATAATAGAGCAAAAATAGAATGGCTGTTTGTTTCATTGTATTTCTACTTAAGATGTTTTTGTGCAGTATTTAGATGTGTGTGTGTGGTAACGAGCCTTCTATTATAAAGGCTGTCGTGGTGACGAGCCTTCTATTATGAAGGCTGTCGTGGTGACGAGCGTTCTATTGTGAAGGCTGTCGTGGTGACGAGCGTTCTATTGTGAAGGCTGTCGTGGTGACGAGCGTTCTATTGTGAAGGCTGTCGTGGTGACGAGCGTTCTATTGTGAAGGCTGTCGTGGTGACGAGCGTTCTATTGTGAAGGCTGTCGTGGTGACGAGCGTTCTATTGTGAAGGCTGTCGTGGTGACGAGCGTTCTATTGTGAAGGCTGTCGTGGTGACGAGCGTTCTATTGTGAAGGCTGTCGTGGTGACGAGCGTTCTATTGTGAAGGCTGTCGTGGTGACGAGCGTTCTATTGTGAAGGCTGTCGTGGTGACGAGCGTTCTATTGTGAAGGCTGTCGTGGTGACGAGCGTTCTATTGTGAAGGCTGTCGTGGTGACGAGCGTTCTATTGTGAAGGCTGTCGTGGTGACGAGCGTTCTATTGTGAAGGCTGTCGTGGTGACGAGCGTTCTATTGTGAAGGCTGTCGTGGTGACGAGCGTTCTATTGTGAAGGCTGTCGTGGTGACGAGCGTTCTATTGTGAAGGCTGTCGTGGTGACGAGCGTTCTATTGTGAAGGCTGTCGTGGTGACGAGCGTTCTATTGTGAAGGCTGTCGTGGTGACGAGCGTTCTATTGTGAAGGCTGTCGTGGTGACGAGCGTTCTATTGTGAAGGCTGTCGTGGTGACGAGCGTTCTATTGTGAAGGCTGTCGTGGTGACGAGCGTTCTATTGTGAAGGCTGTCGTGGTGACGAGCGTTCTATTGTGAAGGCTGTCGTGGTGACGAGCGTTCTATTGTGAAGGCTGTCGTGGTGACGAGCGTTCTATTGTGAAGGCTGTCGTGGTGACGAGCGTTCTATTGTGAAGGCTGTCGTGGTGACGAGCGTTCTATTGTGAAGGCTGTCGTGGTGACGAGCGTTCTATTGTGAAGGCTGTCGTGGTGACGAGCGTTCTATTGTGAAGGCTGTCGTGGTGACGAGCGTTCTATTGTGAAGGCTGTCGTGGTGACGAGCGTTCTATTGTGAAGGCTGTCGTGGTGACGAGCGTTCTATTGTGAAGGCTGTCGTGGTGACGAGCGTTCTATTGTGAAGGCTGTCGTGGTGACGAGCGTTCTATTGTGAAGGCTGTCGTGGTGACGAGCGTTCTATTGTGAAGGCTGTCGTGGTGACGAGCGTTCTATTGTGAAGGCTGTCGTGGTGACGAGCGTTCTATTGTGAAGGCTGTCGTGGTGACGAGCGTTCTATTGTGAAGGCTGTCGTGGTGACGAGCGTTCTATTGTGAAGGCTGTCGTGGTGACGAGCGTTCTATTGTGAAGGCTGTCGTGGTGACGAGCGTTCTATTGTGAAGGCTGTCGTGGTGACGAGCGTTCTATTGTGAAGGCTGTCGTGGTGACGAGCGTTCTATTGTGAAGGCTGTCGTGGTGACGAGCGTTCTATTGTGAAGGCTGTCGTGGTGACGAGCGTTCTATTGTGAAGGCTGTCGTGGTGACGAGCGTTCTATTGTGAAGGCTGTCGTGGTGACGAGCGTTCTATTGTGAAGGCTGTCGTGGTGACGAGCGTTCTATTGTGAAGGCTGTCGTGGTGACGAGCGTTCTATTGTGAAGGCTGTCGTGGTGACGAGCGTTCTATTGTGAAGGCTGTCGTGGTGACGAGCGTTCTATTGTGAAGGCTGTCGTGGTGACGAGCGTTCTATTGTGAAGGCTGTCGTGGTGACGAGCGTTCTATTGTGAAGGCTGTCGTGGTGACGAGCGTTCTATTGTGAAGGCTGTCGTGGTGACGAGCGTTCTATTGTGAAGGCTGTCGTGGTGACGAGCGTTCTATTGTGAAGGCTGTCGTGGTGACGAGCGTTCTATTGTGAAGGCTGTCGTGGTGACGAGCGTTCTATTGTGAAGGCTGTCGTGGTGACGAGCGTTCTATTGTGAAGGCTGTCGTGGTGACGAGCGTTCTATTGTGAAGGCTGTCGTGGTGACGAGCGTTCTATTGTGAAGGCTGTCGTGGTGACGAGCGTTCTATTGTGAAGGCTGTCGTGGTGACGAGCGTTCTATTGTGAAGGCTGTCGTGGTGACGAGCGTTCTATTGTGAAGGCTGTCGTGGTGACGAGCGTTCTATTGTGAAGGCTGTCGTGGTGACGAGCGTTCTATTGTGAAGGCTGTCGTGGTGACGAGCGTTCTATTGTGAAGGCTGTCGTGGTGACGAGCGTTCTATTGTGAAGGCTGTCGTGGTGACGAGCGTTCTATTGTGAAGGCTGTCGTGGTGACGAGCGTTCTATTGTGAAGGCTGTCGTGGTGACGAGCGTTCTATTGTGAAGGCTGTCGTGGTGACGAGCGTTCTATTGTGAAGGCTGTCGTGGTGACGAGCGTTCTATTGTGAAGGCTGTCGTGGTGACGAGCGTTCTATTGTGAAGGCTGTCGTGGTGACGAGCGTTCTATTGTGAAGGCTGTCGTGGTGACGAGCGTTCTATTGTGAAGGCTGTCGTGGTGACGAGCGTTCTATTGTGAAGGCTGTCGTGGTGACGAGCGTTCTATTGTGAAGGCTGTCGTGGTGACGAGCGTTCTATTGTGAAGGCTGTCGTGGTGACGAGCGTTCTATTGTGAAGGCTGTCGTGGTGACGAGCGTTCTATTGTGAAGGCTGTCGTGGTGACGAGCGTTCTATTGTGAAGGCTGTCGTGGTGACGAGCGTTCTATTGTGAAGGCTGTCGTGGTGACGAGCGTTCTATTGTGAAGGCTGTCGTGGTGACGAGCGTTCTATTGTGAAGGCTGTCGTGGTGACGAGCGTTCTATTGTGAAGGCTGTCGTGGTGACGAGCGTTCTATTGTGAAGGCTGTCGTGGTGACGAGCGTTCTATTGTGAAGGCTGTCGTGGTGACGAGCGTTCTATTGTGAAGGCTGTCGTGGTGACGAGCGTTCTATTGTGAAGGCTGTCGTGGTGACGAGCGTTCTATTGTGAAGGCTGTCGTGGTGACGAGCGTTCTATTGTGAAGGCTGTCGTGGTGACGAGCGTTCTATTGTGAAGGCTGTCGTGGTGACGAGCGTTCTATTGTGAAGGCTGTCGTGGTGACGAGCGTTCTATTGTGAAGGCTGTCGTGGTGACGAGCGTTCTATTGTGAAGGCTGTCGTGGTGACGAGCGTTCTATTGTGAAGGCTGTCGTGGTGACGAGCGTTCTATTGTGAAGGCTGTCGTGGTGACGAGCGTTCTATTGTGAAGGCTGTCGTGGTGACGAGCGTTCTATTGTGAAGGCTGTCGTGGTGACGAGCGTTCTATTGTGAAGGCTGTCGTGGTGACGAGCGTTCTATTGTGAAGGCTGTCGTGGTGACGAGCGTTCTATTGTGAAGGCTGTCGTGGTGACGAGCGTTCTATTGTGAAGGCTGTCGTGGTGACGAGCGTTCTATTGTGAAGGCTGTCGTGGTGACGAGCGTTCTATTGTGAAGGCTGTCGTGGTAACTGCAATTTTAGTGGATTGTTTTTTTCTCAAGACTTGAAGGTCATTTTTGGGCCCTCACCAGTTTGCATCCCTGTCCAATTCATCCCAAAGGTGTTCGATGGGGTTGAGGTCAGGGCTCTGTGCAGGCCAGTTAAGTTCTTCCACACCAATCTCGACACACCGTTTCTGTATGGACCTCGCTTTGTGCACTGGGTCATTGTCATGCTGAAACAGGAAATGGTCTTCCCCCAACTGTTGCCACAGAATCTTCTAGAATGTCATTGTATGCTGTAGCATTAAGATTTCCCTTCACTGGAACTAAGGGTCTAGCCCGAACCATGAAAAACAGCCCCTTACCATTATTCTTCATCCACCAAACTTTACAGTTGGCATTATGCATTCGGACAGGGAGTGTTCTCCTGGCATCCGCCAAACCCAGATTCATCTGTCGGACTACCAGATGGTGATTCATCACTCCAGAGAACGTGTTTCCACTGCTCCAGAGTCGATGGCGGTCGAGCTTTACACCACTCCAGCTGACGCTTGGCATGGGGATGTTAATCTTGTGTGTGGCTACTCTGTTATGAAAACCTATTTCAGGGAGCTCCCAATGAACCATTTTTGTGCTGCCTTTGCTTCCAGAGGCCGTTTGGAACTCGGTAGTGAGTGTCGCAACCATGGACCAATGCGCTTCAGCACTCGGCGGTCCCATTCTGTGAGCTTGTGTGGCCTTCCACTTCACGGCTGAGCCGCTGTTGCCCCTAGACATTTCCACTTCACAATAACAGCACTAACAGTTGACCAAGGCAGCTCTAGCAGGGCAGACATTTGTCGAACTGACTTATTGGAAAGGTGGCATGAGTCACTGAGCTCTTCAGTAAGGCCATTCTACTGCCAATGTTTGTCTATTGCGATTGCATGTTTGATTGATTTTATACACCTGTCAGTAACTGGTGTGGCTGAAATAGCTGAATCCGCTAATTTGAAGGGGTGTTCCAAATACTTTTGTATAATCGTCTAATTAAATAAAATGTTTTGTCACATACACATATTTAGCAGATGTTAATGCGGGTGTAGCGAAATGCTTGTGTTCCTAGCTCCAACAGTGCAGTAATATCTAACCATTCACAACAATACACATGTCTAAAAGTGGCTAGGGATGCCATCTGGGCCGGCAGCCTTGCAAGGGTTAACGCGCTTAAATGTCTTACGCACGTCGGCTGCGGAGAACGAGAGCCAACAGTCTTTGGGAGCGGGCTGTGGCACGGTTAAACTCAAAGCGGGCGACGGTATTGAGCTTGTCCGGGAGCAAGACGTCGGTGTCTACGACGTGGTTTTCACTTGGTAGTCCGTGATCGTACAGAGACAAACGTTTTGCCAGTTTGATTGTCTTGCGGATGGAATAGCTGTCTGTATTCAACCATATTCCCAGTCACCTTGCCGGGGCTCGCCCTTTGTTTTTGCTCAAATGCTGCCATCTATCCACGGTTTTTTGGTTTGTTTTAATAGTCTGTGGGACAACATCCCCCTATACACTTCCTGATTTAATTCAGTCACCGTGTCTATATTTGTGTGTGTTGCAGGTTTGAGATGCTAGATGCAGCCAGGAACAAGTTGAGAGTGAAAGCGTGTTACGTGATGATGATTGCCACCATTGCAGCCTGCCTGTTAACTGTCATCATGGGGAAGAAGGTGAGTATCATTACAGCCTGCCTGTTCACTGTCATCAGGGAAAAATGGGTATGAAGCCAAGGTTGGTGATTTACTGCCCCCTGGAGTTACGGAATGTTTTCTCAGCAGTATAATTAATTGGCTGATCCCTCCTGATGACCTGGATGGCGTCATGTGATCCTTCCTTAACCCATTGGAAGTCCCACCCAGTTGACTACTTCAGCCCATGCTAAAAATACTTTTGGTCACTAGAATCCTATATACATCTATATGGTGGGACATATAGCCCGGAATTCAATCCAATGCGATCGGATCATCTAATTGGCCTTCACATAACTCTTATAGATTCTCCACGTGGATGGGGATATTGGAAATTTAATCAAAGTAAAAAATAGTTTACTGGAGGATAACTTAAGACAAAATAATTTATAACTGAATTTTTCCAGTATAATATAGGTTCAGCAAATCCCCTTATTGTTTGGGATACCTTTAAATGTACCTTCAGGGGTCATTCAATTTTCATCAATCATAGAAAAGCAGTTTCTGGTTAGAGACAAGACTAACAAGGGAAATCCATTAACTAATAGTACAGGTAGATGGCAATAAAAACGATACTACAGATGCAAAGTAAGTTAGAGGAAAAACAAAAAAACTTGAACTTATTCAACAACAATCTAATGTAATCTATTACAAAAATAAAGCAAACTGGATGGAATATGGAGAAAAATGCACAAAATTCCTCCAATACAGGAACGCTAACAAAAATAATTTGCAGAAACTCGTTACTGAAGACGGAGTCATCTATGATTCTCCGAATGATATTTTAGGAAGCTAATTATTTTAGGCAAATGTTCTCTTTTCCATCTCATCCTCTCCCACTGAATGAAGATTATGGTCAGGAATTCTTTCCAAATAATATTTAAAAAAAGGAAAATTAACAAATGTGCGAAGGCCAAATTACAGAGGACAAACTTCTTGAGGCCATTAAATCCGGGGGAAAAAACCCATGGCTTGATGGCATACCGGTAGAGGTATATCAAGTATTTTTTTGATATACTGTTTAACTACTCCTATAGAAATGGTAGTCTGTCAGTTACTCAGCAGGAAGGTCTGATTTCTCTATTAAAACAAGACCCAGATGGCAAATATATAAAAAAGGAAGCTAATTATTTTAGGCAGATGTTCTCTTTTCTGTCTCATCCTTTCCCACTGAATGAAGATTATGGTAAGGAATTCTTTCCAAATAATATAAAAACTTGAAAATTAACAAATGTACAGAAAGATCAGCGTGAAGGCCAAATTACAGAAGAACTTCTTGAGGCTATTAATTCCTTTCAGTCTGGAAATGGTGGCATACCCGGTAGAGGCATACCCGGTAGAGGCATACCCGGTAGAGGCATATCAAGTATTTTTTGATATACTGAAAGCTCCATTGTTAGATTGTTTTAACTACTCCTATAGAAATGGTAGTCTGTCAGGTACTCAGCAGGAAGGTCTGATTTCTCTATTATTAAAACAAGACCCAGATGGCAAATATAAAGACCCAGTCTATCTAAAAACTGGAGGCCCCCCTACACTTCAAAGTTGTGATGATAAAATACTAGCAAAATGCATAGCACTCAGAATTAAAAGGGTTTTTACCAGATATTGTTCTTCCTGATCAGACAGGTTTTTTACATGGACGATACATTGGAGATAATACACGACAACTACTAGAAATAATAGAGCATCATGAAACGTATAAGATGCCAGGAATGGTATTTATAGCGGATTTTGAAAAGGCATTTGATAAAGTAAGACTGGATTTTTTTTATAAATACCTGCATTTTTTTCAATTTCGGTAATTCTCTTTATAAAATGGTTATTAATAATGTATAGCAACCCCAGGTGTTAAATAGTAAATAACGGTTACTTCTCAGACTTTTGAATTGTCAAGAGGAGTTAAACAAGGGTGTCCGCTGTCACCATATCTATTCGTTATGGCCATCGAAATGCTAGCTATTAAAATCAGATCCAATAACAACATTAGAGGATTAGAAATCCAAGGCTTAAAAACAAAGGTGTCCTTGAGTCATCAGCATACATTTTCTATATTGTGTCCATGAGCTAGATCCCTGAAATGTCTCATTTGAATATCTAGATAACTTTTCTGTATTCTCTGGACTTAATTATGATAAGTGTACAATATTACGTATTGGATCCTTAAAATACAACTTTTACTTTACCCTGCAGTTTACCTATAAAATGGGCTGATGGTGAAGTAGACATACTTGGTATTCATAACACAAAATATATAAATAAGCTCTCCACAATGAATTTCAATAGAAACTTGTAAAAGTAGACAAGATCCTGCAACCATGGAGAGGTCAATACCTGGATTTGGGTTTATCATTGAAGGAATGAGCATTACACTGAGGCCTGTACTCTGGAGTGGGATCGAGGTGGAGGGTCCATTATGGTCTGGGGCTGTGTGTCAGCATCATCGGACTGAGCTTGTTGTCATTGCAGGCAATCTCAACGCTGTGCGTTACAGGGAAGACATCCTCCTCCCTCATGTGGTAACCTTCCTGTAGGCTCATCCTGACATGACCCTCCAGCGTGACAATGCCACCAGCCATAGGGCCATTCCCCCCCAGAAATGTCAGAACTTGCAAGTTCCTTGGTGGAAGATTGGGGTAACATCTCACAGCAATAACTGGCAAATCTGGTGCAGTCCATGAGGAGGAGATGCACTGCAGTACTTAATGCAGCTAGTGGCCACACCAGATACTGACTGTTACTTCTGATTTTGACCCCCCTCTTTGTTCAGGGACACATTATTCCATTTCTGTTAGTCACATGTCTGTGGAACCTGTTCAGTTTGTCTCAGTTGTTGAAACTTGTTATTTTCATACAAATAATTAAACATGTTAAGTTTGCTGAAAATAAATGCAGTTGACAGTGAGGATGTTAATTTTTTTGAGTTTGGTAATTCACAAGTGATAGGCTATTGTCACCATCAGACAATTAAAAAAAAAATTTTTTATTTTATTTATTCTTGTCTATACATACTAAATAATGTGACATTTGTTTTGATTTTAAAATGGACCATTATGCACCTGTATCGAAATGGGCAGCGGGGAAAAAATCCATGTCATCTATGCACTTAAATAGAGATGTTGTGCAACATGGGCTCTCGTGAAGTGTATGATTTAGGTTTTCGTTTACATTTGAATTGATGTCAGCGTGATTAGAGGGACGGTAGAGTGCTGAGTACCAGGCAGTTAGAAAGTTTGGTAGGCTACTAATGACCATCAGCAGCATCAGAGCTTGGAGATGCCTAGTGACTAAACGGTCATGTGGCATTTTGACTGCCTTCATGACTCCTGACTGCCAGTGTGGTGGTAATACGGTTACCGCAACAGCCCTAATTCGTAATAAACCCCAATAATAAATACTCTGGACAGCCAGCAATGACCCTTTTTTTAAAATAATTTCCCTTACGTTCACAGAGTTCGCATTCACAAGAAAATGCTGTGCATGTCGGCTCAAGCATAAATTGTCTGCTATAATGCGCCTGGAATTGAATCCCGGCAATCGTTTCGCTGCCCCAGGTGTGTGTGTGGTGAGAAGGATCGACTGACCAAGTGTGTGTGTGTGTTCCCCAGGCTGTCGGCAGGCATGAGTCTCTAACATCTCAGAACATGGAAAAGAAAGCAAGATGGAGGCAGGAGGCCAAGATGGAGAGGGAGGAGGCTGATGCTGTTGAGAAGACTTCTTGAGGAAGACGCCCTCCTGTGTCACACCGGAAAAGCTCCCGCACTTGGCTCTTCCTGTCTGTCACTCCATAGAGAGAGGACTCCTCGTGGATAAAACCCATTTTAGCATGGACATTGCCATAGAGGGCTTACACCATTTTAAAGTAGTCAATTGAGTGGAGAGCAATCGGCCAAGAAGAAAATGTACTACTTTAAAATGGAGATGGCCTCAATGACGCTGCTCATTCTGTCACATGCGCTATAATGGCACAGATACCAAGATGAGTCCTCTATCTACCTCTAAGAACTCCCCGACTGGGCCAACAGCTGCTGTACCCAGAGCTACTCAACCCCGATCTCTAGTACCATAGGTGTTTCCTCCAATCAGGAAGTAGGATTTCAGTACAGTAGTTAACAGCCCATATTGCTAGCAGCTGTATTTCTTTTATGCCATGTCTGGTTCTTTGTTTTCTTAAGATAACCTCCAACTGAAAAGTTGTTTTCCTTTTTAAATTAATGGATTAAATATCAAAATGTCCCATTTAACTGGTGTCCTGTGTTTTTTAGGAAGCCTGATCTGTACTGTTAGATGGAACTGCACACTCTGGGTCTATGGACACTAAAGTCTATATTTAATAGAAGCTACACTTGGTTGAGAGGGTCTCACACACCGGAGAGAGATTCTGGATGACATTCCACCCCATTATACAATAGGATGTACCTGCAAGTTGTTTTCTTAGATTTAAACGCGTTAGCGCGCAGTGTCTTGACCAATGGTTGGTCAGGATGAGTGTCTTGACCAATGGTTGGTCAGGATGAGTGTCTTGACCAATGGTTGGTCAGGATGAGTGTCTTGACCAATGGTTGGTCAGGATGAGTGTCTTGACCAATGGTTGGTCAGGATGAGTGTCTTGACCAATGGTTGGTCAGGATGAGAACTCCTCTGGGTCCTCTCATACAGACGGACTTGTCCTAACCGTGTCACATATTTTGCAGGTGCAGCGTAATGTGCAGTAATACTTAACAATACACACAAATCCCAAGAAATATCAGAATGAACCATATCAGTTTCCAGAATATAAATATATATGACGGTGTGTGTGTTTAAACTAGTTTATATATGATAGTGTGGATAGACTGTAGTTATATAGGTGTGTGTAGACCGTAGCTGGTGTTAGATGGACCGTCTGTGAAATAAGAGCATGTACAGCATGAGGAACGTGGCAACAATGTCTGCACAAGCCAACACAGCTTCAGTAGCAACAGCCACAACAGCCAACAGCCACAACAAACCAGACCTCTGGCCACACTGTCCAGCTGTTTGGAATAATACCCAACCGGGCGCTGCTTTCCTCCATGTTCCTGTGTTTAAACAGATGACATAAAACCACTTTTCTCACAAAGAGGTTAAAAGGTTTAGAACGGTCAGGGAGTCCCAAACAGGGAGAAGTAGTCATGAGTTGTTCCAGTCAGAGCAGTCAGTCCCTCTGGTGTCCACTTCATTCTGTCATTCGTAGCCATTTTGTGGCCATAAATAAGGTCAGCAAGCGACTGCACCACCTCAGCATAGTCAGGTAACCACGCCCTACAATACCCTGCCATACCAGTCAATGACGTCATGTGTCGTTTAGTAACCGGCTGTGGGACAGAGAGAATAGCCTGTATCCTCTCTTCACCCCGCTGCCTGCCATACCAGTCAATGACGTCATGTGTCGTTTAGTAACCGGCTGTGGGACGGAGAGAATAGCCTGTATCCTCTCTTCACCCCGCTGCCATTGGGAGAGATGTCATGACCTAAATACCAACTGTAACTTCTTCTTTGAAACTTTGTGGCCATTCTCAGCGAGAAATATCAACAGAGCCCGAGTATCAGTTTCACAAGTTTCCATTGAGCTGGAGAACAATCGCAAATCATCCACATACTGAATCAGAGTGCTGCCCTCAGGGGGTATAAAACCCTCCAGATTTTGTGCTAAAGCCGCTGAAAAAATAGCGAGGGATTCCACGTAGCCCATTGGAGCCACAGTCCACGTATATCGCTTTCCTAGAAACGTGAAGGCAAAACAGAACTGAGATTCTGGTGCCACAGGAATAGTGAAAATGCATTCGTCAAATCAATCACAGAGAACCACTCTGCTGTGGGTGGTACCGCCCCCAACAGAGTAGTAACATTAGGAACCACCGGGGCACGGGCAAAAACTGCATCGTTCACAGGCCTTAAGTCCTGGACCAATCTCCAATCACCTGAAGGTTTTCTAACAGGCAAGATAGGGGTGTTACAGGGTGATTCTGGACAGGGAATTAAAGCACCATGAGCTAACAGGGATGCATGAACAGGAGTAATACCTGCTATTGCCTCCCTACTGAGTGGATACTAGATGGGCGCCTGGTATCTTTAGGAGTGACCACCATTGGCTCAGCTCCCTTCATTCTCCCAGAATCCTACGTGTCCCTTGCCCCTAGGCGTTCAGGGACCCCTCTCAGGAGGGGTGAGTCTTCACTCAACAACATGATATTGGTAGAAAAGGTGTCCCTTGCCCCTAGGCGTTCAGGGACCCCTCTCAGGAGGGGTGAGTCTTCACTCAACAACATGATATTGGTAGAAAAGGTGTCCCTTGCCCCTAGGCGTTCAGGGACCCCTCTCAGGAGGGGTGAGTCTTCACTCAACAACATGATATTGGTAGAAAAGGTGTCCCTTGCCCCTAGGCGTTCAGGGACCCCTCTCAGGAGGGGTGAGTCTTCACTCAACAACATGATATTGGTAGAAAAGGAAACCTGGTCAACACCATGTACACCCCTCTCAGTTGGCGTTTCCCAGGGTAACAGGGTAACAACTTGTCAGTGTGCTGGGTGAATAAGTTGACCCATCAGGGCGCATCTCCCAGTCTGTAGCATCAACCAAGCATTTCATCCAAATTCCACTATCCACCCATTCTACTCTGTCTGATTTTGCCAGGGACACATGTGATGCGCTATCCTCAAACAGGTAGAGGTCTTTCTGTGCAGGGGTTAGATGAACCCCTAAAGCACAGAAATCCCTGCTGCAGTATAAACCCTCACACTGCACTGACTCATCCTGTAATGTATCACACAGCCATTGTCTCTCATAATGGAGATCTCTTGTCAATGGTGAAAGACGGGAGGTGCAATGTAAGCCTGCTTCAAACATGAAACTGCCCTCGTGGCCCCGATGGGTTTTGGCCATTGAGAAAACACGAGTAATATTGGGCACCTCATCATCAACATCCCATGCATAATACCAGTCACAAAACTCAGACATTAACATCAATTGCTCCCCCCCTTCCTCCTCTTCCTCATGAATAATAGTTAAACCGGTTCGGCCACATTATGTTGATGCCAAGTTTACACAGGAGGTCCCTGCCCATCAGATTGACAGGACAGTGGTCAGAGTAGATACATTGATGTTGACACTTCTCCTCACAAAAGGAGAAAGGCAGAGGCATAGTTACCTGCTCTCTGAGTGGGAGGCCTGAAGCCCCTACAGCTTTGACTATTTCACCAGACATGGGAGGTTTTGTCATAGCCTTGCAGTTAATCACAGACTCACAGTGACTCACCATCGAGGCCTCCACGGTTGGCTCTACTCTGGGAAGGGTGTGACACTTTAAAAACAAATGCTCTTGTTGCTCTGAGGATTTTAACTGTCCCTGTGTCCTGATCACGTCAATACACCTCCTCCTGTCCCTGTCTCCTCATCATGTCAATACACCTCCTCCTGTCCCTGTCTCCTCATCATGTCAATACACCTCCTCCTGTCCCTGTCTCCTCATCATGTCAATACACCTCCTCCTGTCCCTGTCTCCTCATCATGTCAATACACCTCCTCCTGTCCCTGTCTCCTCATCATGTCAATACACCTCCTCCTGTCCCTGTCCCCTCATCCTGTCAATACACCTCCTCCTGTCCCTGTCTCCTCATCATGTCAATACACCTCCTCCTGTCCCTGTCTCCTCATCCTGTCAATACACCTCCTCCTGTCCCTGTCTCCTCATCATGTCAATACACCTCCTCCTGTCCCTGTCTCCTCATCATGTCAATACACCTCCTCCTGTCCCTGTCTCCTCATCCTGTCAATACACCTCCTCCTGTCCCTGTCTCCTCATCATGTCAATACACCTCCTCCTGTCCCTGTCTCCTCATCACGTCAATACACCTCCTCCTGTCCCTGTGTCCTGATCACGTCAATACACCTCCTCCTGTCCCTGTCTCCTCATCATGTCAATACACCTCCTCCTGTCCCTGTCTCCTCATCATGTCAATACACCTCCTCCTGTCCCTGTCTCCTCATCATGTCAATACACCTCCTCCTGTCCCTGTCTCCTCATCCTGTCAATACACCTCCTCCTGTCCCTGTCTCCTCATCCTGTCAATACTCCTCCTCCTGTCCCTGTCTCCTCATCATGTCAATACACCTCCTCCTGTCCCTGTCTCCTCATCATGTCAATACACCTCCTCCTGTCCCTGTCTCCTCATCATGTCAATACTCCTCCTCCTGTCCCTGTCTCCTCATCCTGTCAATACACCTCCTCCTGTCCCTGTCTCCTCATCATGTCAATACACCTCCTCCTGTCCCTGTCTCCTCATCATGTCAATACACCTCCTCCTGTCCCTGTCTCCTCATCATGTCAATACACCTCCTCCTGCCCCTGTCTCCTCATCATGTCAATACACCTCCTCCTGTCCCTGTCTCCTCATCATGTCAATACACCTCCTCCTGCCCCTGTCTCCTCATCCTGTCAATACACCTCCTCCTGTCCCTGTCTCCTCATCACGTCAATACACCTCCTCCTGTCCCTGTCTCCTCATCATGTCAATACACCTCCTGTCCCTGTCTCCTCATCATGTCAATACACCTCCTCCTGTCCCTGTCTCCTCATCACGTCAATACACCTCCTCCTGCCCCTGTCTCCTCATCATGTCAATACTCCTCCTCCTGTCCCTGTCTCCTCATCATGTCAATACTCCTCCTCCTGTCCCTGTCTCCTCATCATGTCAATACACCTCCTCCTGTCCCTGTCTCCTCATCATGTCAATACTCCTGTCCCTGTCTCCTCATCATGTCAATACACCTCCTCCTGTCCCTGTCTCCTCATCCTGTCAATACACCTCCTCCTGTCCCTGTCTCCTCATCATGTCAATACACCTCCTCCTGTCCCTGTCTCCTCATCACGTCAATACACCTCCTCCTGTCCCTGTCTCCTCATCACGTCAATACACCTCCTCCTGTCCCTGTCTCCTCATCATGTCAATACTCCTCCTCCTGTCCCTGTCTCCTCATCACGTCAATACACCTCCTCCTGTCCCTGTCTCCTCATCATGTCAATACACCTCCTCCTGTCCCTGTCTCCTCATCATGTCAATACACCTCCTCCTGTCCCTGTCTCCTCATCACGTCAATACACCTCCTCCTGTCCCTGTCTCCTCATCATGTCAATACACCTCCTCCTGTCCCTGTCTCCTCATCACGTCAATACACCTCCTCCTGTCCCTGTCTCCTCATCACGTCAATACACCTCCTCCTGTCCCTGTCTCCTCATCATGTCAATACACCTCCTCCTGTCCCTGTCTCCTCATCCTGTCAATACACCTCCTCCTGGCCCGTAGACGGTCCTTCAGCGGGGGAGTCAGCTGGGGTGCCCCTCCGTCCTCACTTTCCTCACTGGAGCCGAGTGGAGGAGCCTTGAGAAAAAGATTGTTGATCTTTTTTCCCTTCTGGCGTGCTCCCCCCACGGCGCCTCCAGTGGGACTGGCCGGGGTCACTCCAGACCCTTTCAGGACTTCAGCCAGGCTCCGTGCCAGACGATCAATCACTGTGGTGTTGGGAGAGACAGGGGGTGGTGGTCTTGCCTCCAGCGGATCAGCAGGAGGCGGCTGAGGAGGAGGGAGGTCCGGCAACACTGGGTAGAGAGTTTGAGGAGTACAGTAGGGAGTGGGACAATCTCTGTCATCATCATCCTTCCTATTCCTTCTCACTGTTTCATCTTTCCCCTTCTTCTCTCCTTCCTCAGTCTGAACTACCATATTCTGACAGGGTTTTCCCCGAAATGGGTCCTGTCTCTTCTTTCGTTTGTCAGCCTCCCTTTCCCATTTTCTGAATTTCACCCAGTCAATTTGATCCTTTTTCCCTAGTTTACCTTCCTTCTCTACCAATCTCTGTCTTATCTCGTCTAACAGCGTCACACTTAGTGTCCCTGTCAAAGGAAAACCACCCTCTCTATGCCATAGAAGTACCTGTTCCAGAATATCCCTACCCCATGTATCTACCATAACCTTCAAGGCTCCAGTAGGAGGGTCCGGGATGCCTGGTTCTTTGCTCCCGCGCGCACCCATGGCTCCTTAGTCACACACACACACAAACACAAAATCTCACTCACACACACACACACACACACACACACACACACACACACACACACACACACACACACACACACACACACACACACACACACAGGGAGATAAAAACAGTTATAACAGAAATTCCTTAAGTGCTCACACAGAACTTTAATGATCACCCACACAGGATGGTCAGATGCTCACACAGAACTTTAATGATCACCCACACAGGATGGTCAGATGCTCACACAGAACTTTAATGATCACCCACACAGGATGGTCAGATGCTCACACAGAACTTTAATGATCACCCACACAGGATGGTCAGATGCTCACACAGCACTTTAATGATCACCCACACAGGATGGTCAGATGCTCACACAGAACTTTAATGATCACCCACACAGGATGGTCAGATGCTCACACAGAACTTTAATGATCACCCACACAGGATGGTCAGATGCTCACACAGCACTTTAATGATCACCCACACAGGATGGTCAGATGCTCACACAGAACTTTAATGATCACCCACACAGGATGGTCAGATGCTCACACAGAACTTTAATGATCACCCACACAGGATGGTCAGATGCTCACACAGAACTTTAATGATCACCCACACAGAGTCAACCTACCGCGCCCACACAGAACGCTCCTACAAAACAAAACACTCACACAGAGTAACCCAGGGCATACCTGGCTAGCACATTTAAAATAATTGGAATTCACCACTTCTGAGGGTCACTTAGACAGTCACACAGACACTTTCAGAATGAGGTCCTTCTTCCAATAGGGCTTCACCAAGTACCGTGTTTCACACAGAACACACAGTCACCCTAGCCCCTCACCCCCACAGACCGCACCAATCCCCACTGTGATCAATTCAGTGTCGGGACGGCTCTAGGTCGCCTGCAACCGAACAGTGGCAGAGTATCTTTGAGTCCACAAACTCTCAGATTACTCTCCTCTGACTCGGCCCTGCTTACGCCTCCAAGGTGCCCCCCTCACACAGGAACACACTCAGAGCCCACGTAACAGAGGCTTTAGTTAAAAACTCAACTTCAAGTGTGGTTTGCTCTTCTCACCTTTTTTTTTTATTTTTTTTATTTTTTATTTTTACTATGTTCCACTCGACTCGCTTCCTTTCAGATTTTAGGTTGGTCCATCTGCTCCGTTCCCGAAGTGTGGTCTCCCTGAGATCTCAAGTTTGAGGGATCCCTTGTGCACGATTTACCAGGTCTTCAGGAGCGGTCACCGAGTGAAGATTCACATCTCATCCTCGTCGCCAAATGTCGTGGCAATTTCCTGTATTACCAAATGATGAGAGAGCAAACCACACACCAGTCAGAGTTATACTTAAACTTCACCTTTAATAATCATTAAGCTTTTGCAATAGCATTTGACTTTCAACATTTCAGTATCTCTAATGAAAAGTTGAGAGTGACCAACATAATGGCAACTGAGATATTTTATAGCAAAGATCCACCCCCTAGTCGACATGACAAACCACAGATAATAGGAACTGCTTCACAAAGAAAGACTTTTACTTGAGAGA
This sequence comes from Salvelinus namaycush, assembly GCF_016432855.1. Classification (NCBI taxonomy): domain Eukaryota; kingdom Metazoa; phylum Chordata; class Actinopteri; order Salmoniformes; family Salmonidae; genus Salvelinus; species Salvelinus namaycush. The sequence goes on along the minus strand of NC_052339.1, from coordinate 36,932,929 downwards.
GGAGTATCCCATAGCTAGACAGTATTCGCTATAAATTATCGTTCAGTTTGGTCTCCTAAACAAGGTTCTTCACAGAGTACCAAAACATTACCTCATCCAATGGCATATATGAATTGTCAATTATAGATACTCCCATCTCAAATACACCCAAACCTGGACAAACTCACTGAAGACAGTGAGCCTCTTAGGTCATATACTAGGTCAAGATAAGGGCAACCTCAGAGGGGACATAACGTACAGCACACAATTACTCCCAAGGATGAACCAGATTTGTGGAGGTCTACAATTGTTTTTCTGAGGTCTTGGCTGATTTCTTTTGATTTCCCATTGATGTCAAGCAGAGGCACTGAGTTTGAAGGTAGGCCTTGAAATACATCCACAGGTACACTTCCTATTGACTCAAATGATGTCAATTAGCCTATCAGAAGCTTCTAATGCAATGACATAATTTTCTGGAATTTTCCAAGCTGATTGTATGTAAACTTCTGACCTGCTGAAATTGTGATACAGTGAATTATAAGTGAAATAATCTGTCTGTAAACAATTGTTGGAAAAATTACTTGTGTCATGCACAAAGTAGATGTCCTAACCGACTTGCCTAAACTATAGTTTGATAAAATGAAATTTGTGGAGTGGTTGAAAAACTAGTTTTAATAACTCCAACTTAAGTGTATATAAACTTCCGACTTCAACTGTAGGTCCTGAATGGCCCCAGTACTGGGCCGTTCGCAATACCCTCTGTAGTGCCTTACGGTCAGATGCCGAGCAGTTGCCATACCAGGTGGTGATGCAACCGGTCAGGATGCTCTCGGTGGTGTAGATGTAGAACCTTCTGAGGATCTGGGGACCCATGCCAAATATTTTCAGTCTCCTTAGGGGGAAAAGGGTTTTGCTGTGCCCTCTTCAAGACTGTCTTGTAATGTTTGGACCACGAGAGTTCGTTGATGTGGACACCAAAGAACTTGAAACTCTCGACCTGCTCCACTACAGCCCGTTGATGTTAATGGGGGCCTGTTCGGCCCGCCTTTTCCTGTAGTCCACGATCAGCTCCTTTGTCTTGCTCACATTGAGGGAGAGGTTGTTGTCCTGGCACCACACTGCCAGTTCAGTGACCTGAAAATGTTTGGTGTGAGACGACCGTTAGACCCGATGACGTGTTTCTGCACATGAGCTTAGCTATCCAACTTTGCCTATTGGTGCTTTCAAGAAAACTGGGGGGAAAAAACGAGTTGAGTTGGATGACTGTTCAAAACGATTTTTCCCAGTCTGAGCTAGTTTTTCCCCCCAAGTTCCCAATTGTCCAAAAGTTGGAAGTTGAAGATTTCAGAGTTCCCAGTTGTTTTGAATGTGGCAACGGCTAGCTAAGCTGATGCACAGAAACACAGTCATCTCGCACCGAATTGCGAATGTCGTCAAATCAAAGGCACTCCGATATACAAATAAAAATAAAGTTGTTTTTAACAACAACAACAAACAGTAATGTTCAACTACTTAAGACATTTGGCGAGTTTGAGTAATAAGGTAAAAGCACCTGACTTTAAAGGTGAGTTGAGACTGACTGATATTCAAATGACCTCGCATCCTAAATAACTACTCAATATTATTTGTAGATCAGTCAGTCACAATTTACCCATGATACATCACGGTTTTGATGCTTTCTTACACGCCAATTGGCTCAAATCTAGGTTATGCATTTACATTTTGAGAAAAATATTTTTTTACTTCTCTCAATGGGCTTGCTCGACATTACAGCCGACATTGCAGTCGACTGACGATCTACAAATAACTTTGGATCATAAATAAATATTCATTATTATTTGTAGATCGATCCTTCAGTCATTTGCCCATAATGCATCATGTATTTCATGCTCTCAAACACGGCTATTGACTTCCCAAACCTCAGCCTGGTCTGCTTGGTCTGTTTCGCAAGCGTTTCATGACTTTTCGCCTCTGGGTTTAGAAACTCTGTGGTAGTCGCGTGGTAAAAAAAAATCAAAACCATCCTACCTATAGAGCCCCACAGTGAAGGTGTCATGATACCCATAAAACCTAGCGGTCAAACAGGGAAATTGTTCCAATCGTTTTTCCCATAGGGAATTTTAGAAACACTTAAAACAAGGGCTGTGTTTTGTGTAGGCTCTACTCTGATTCGAAAATACTAATTAGCATCAAAGTAGGTGTAACGGATGTGAAATGGCTAGCTAGTTAGCGGGTTCGTGCTAGTAGCGTTTCAATCAGTTACGTCACTTGCTCTGAAACCTATTAGTAGTGTTGCCCCTTGCTCTGCAAGGGCCGTGGCCTTTGTGGAGCGATGGGTAACGATGCTTCGTGGGCGACCGTTGTTGATGTGTGCAGAGGGTCCCTGGTTCGCGCCCGAGGTCGGGGCGAGGGGACGTACTAAAGTTATACTGTTACATAGGCATTATGCAAGACTCCAAATCCCTGCCAACTCCTGCATGTTATCTCTTGCTGACACCTTTGCTAACAGGTATTGTGTCAATTTAAAGCATGCACAATACAGTTCATATAATTGTCAATTCAAAGACATTTAGTCAATTTATTTATTACTAAATTTAGCTAACATTAGATAGTTAATCCAGGGATTACTTTTGCCTTGATTTGGCTGACTCATCCAGATCATCATGGCATTTGTAGTTCTTTATGATAGCCACATTAGCATTTCATTTGGGGGGAGGGGGGGGGGGAATACAGGTGAATATATTGAACGTCATGCTAGGGTAAGTGTACACAAAACACAGCTTTTATTTAATGTTTCTAAAATGGTGGAAAAACGATTGGAACCATTTCCTTGTTTGAGCACGTTCCACAACTTTTCACACGCTCACTATTTTCTGTTCGACACACCCACTCACCCATACCCTGGCTGCTGCTACCACCCGTATCTTTATAAACTAAATGCTTCAATGTTTACACAAATGATACAGTATATAAACCCTGGATGGCAGATGCTATGTATTGGCCATTGAGTGCTTTGAACCCACATGTCGGCCATATTGGCACTCCCCATAGGAATGAATGGAATTCTACAGTTTTTCAATTAAATGTTTCAATGACAAAATTACATGTATTTACGTTTTTTGTTGTTGTTGTAGTGGGGCCAGTAACATTACTAATCTCAAAAAATTTAAGGAAAATGTTTTTATGTATTTTATTTTTTATGTTTAGCTCACATAATATGCTAAAGTATGCATGAAGGTGTCTATAATATAATAAACATGGTATAAAACAAATGTAGACATTAATAAATGCATTTCTATAGCTTCCAAAATATTATTTACAACGGTGAGGGAGTGCCAAGATGGAGGCGCTACAGCTTCAACTCAGCGCCCCCTACAGTCATCTAGTGTGTATATAAATGCGTTTACACCAAGGCGCCAGGGTTTCAGTCTAGAAGCAAGCACAGTTTCGACTGATCCTACAGTTTTGCTTTGGTACTGCCGTTTAACTGTCGCCCGGCCCAGAAAGACCATTTCCATAGAGAAGTCAGATTTAGAAAATTCCTAATAAGACACTTTAGTCATCATTTTGTGCTCAAAACATCAATTAAATGATTCAAATAATTGTTGCCGAGGCAGAGGATCTTCATTTATTTAATGACTCACAGTTAGGAGGATATTAACATGTTATATTCAACCAATGTTTGCCATGTTTTTGGATCACGTCGTTGCTGCTCCCTGAGTACACATGTGATGTTGGCATGTATACACCGGCTGCAACCTGGATGTAGACAGTCCATGAATGGTGTATGCGAGCGTGAGTAGATCACCTTAAACAATGGTCGGACATCTTGGACGCATTATTCAGTTCTTTTTATACTGTACTTCAGTAGTTTTACAGTGCTTCCTCTGAGACTTTTAGCCCAAAGGCTGGGAGCTGCTTTGATTGATTTGTTATTTTCTATTGTGAAGAGTTGTGTTCCTACGGGATCTATTGACGGGTCGTTCGCGAACGAACGGCTCTTTTTTAAATGATATTTTGGGTTAAAGTCGGGAACCGAATTGCCTCGGTCAAATAGCCGTTCATTTGTCTCCCTGATTTGCATACTGCTAGTACTGCTTTCTGAGTTCAGAACAACGTTTTTCTGCAGATAAGTTACACAATTATCTAAAGAAATAATAAATGGTGGGGAGAGCACCTCAATGTCGTCCACGCTGATTTTTTCTTGTGTGTGCGTTTTTGTATTATTATTTTATATTAATTTGGCCAGGTAAAAATGTATTTGTATTTTTTCACGATCTGACATCATGGTAGCCCACCTTCTGTGTTTAACATTGGAGATTTGCAATTTTGTTCATGGTTCTAGGTCGATTTTTAAGCATTTTGAACTAAACCGATTGGGAGCAAAATGAGCCGGCTCTTTAATGTGAACTAACCAAATGAACCGGCTCACAGCAAATTCTCGAAAGGCTCATCCCTAACGAATTCGAGCGGGAAATTCATGTTATTTTAGCTGCATTCACCATACCGTGTTAGAAGGCATCGGAACGACTGCAGGGTGTCATGTAAAAAAGTTACAACATGCCGTCTAAATCAGAACGCTTCGGAACTATTTTCACGCTGGGAAGAGTTTAGCACGGACCTTTTAACATGACACAGGCGACGGTCGATTGACTGATCTACAAATCACCTTGCATCAAATAACGACTCATTATTTGTAGATCAGTCAGACAAATTACCCATGATACATTGCAGTTTTGATCCTCGCACACGGCCATTGCATTCATACAGCGCTCAGCTACGGTGCGCAAATCACAGGTAGGTAAAGCCTGCGTAGGTTGCTTAATCGAAACTATATTGTTTATTATTAGGTTTTTATTAACCGTGGCATCTTGTCAACCTCTGGGAATCAATAAACAACCGATGTTGTGGTGTTTAGCTCAACATCGCAAGGTTAGCTGGGTTGCTAACTAACGTGTTAAATTGAGATTGCTAACGTTAGCTAGCTAATGAACGTGTGCTAGTAGCCTACTACGGAGTCTTTCTTTAGCTAGTTGGCGTATAAAACCAGCTTGATAAAACACATTCGTATCATATGTATTGTGCCTTTCCAATAGTGCTAGATGGTAACAAACTGTGAGGAACGCCATGGAGTCAACAACAGCCAGATAGCCAGATCAGTCAACAACAGCCAGATAGCCAGATCACAGTCAACAACAGTCAGATAGCCAGATCAGTCAACAACAGCCAGATCAGTCATCAACAGTCAGATTACAGTCAACAACAGCCAGATAGCCAGATCAGTCATCAACAGTCAGATAGCCAGATCAGTCAACAACAGCCAGATCAGTCATCAACAGTCAGATCACAGTCAACAACAGCCAGATCAGTCATCAACAGTCAGATAGCCAGATCAGTCAACAACAACCAAGTAAACATTGCATATCAAATCACGGCGGATATGTCGATTTAGCAGGCATACTATGTGCTGGTACTATAATTGTTCAAACTCCCACACAAATGAACCTTGCAAACATGGCTCAATACTTAGCAGTAGCTACAGACGATATCCTAACTGAAAGTGAAAGTAGGTCATCAATGGGCGCGACTGTAACTATCTTTAGTGTTTAATGAAGATGGTATTTTCCGGCCGTTGAGTTTTGAGTGCCCCATCGCTTGCTCTAAATCTAAACGCATCGCTTGCTCTAAATCTAAACGCATCGCTTGCTCTAAATCTAAACGCATCGCTTGCTCTAAATCTAAACGCATCGCTTGCTCTCAATGTAAACGCATCGCTTGCGTTACGGTTTTGGAAACACAAGGAACATGTCGTTGATATTGGCGAGAACTAATAAAAACAAGGTTCAGTTATTGCAGCTTTATATGGGGTTGGGGTTCCCACACGGCCATATTTCCATGTTTACAGCGCTTGTTCACGGAAAACAGACGGAAGACAGTTGACTGACTACCTGTGGTAATTAACATTAGCTATCTGCATCTCTGAACACGTGTGTAAGCGGAAGATGGATGAACACAAATGCGTTGTCACTGAAATACCGTCTGCTGCAAATGTTAAAACCGTGTACAGTAAATGGATTTTGCGTTTGTGAAATTATTTTTGATACAATATGAAAGTAGAGGGCTTCATGAACCTTACCGCAATTGAGAATTCATTCGTTTTTAGATGACATTTTTGGCTGCCAAAGGAGCCTAACGTTACTCCTTAATTGTGCTAGGGTCAACAATGGGATCAAAAACATTTGCCCAGTTCAAAAAGGGCCTATGGTGTCATGTAACTTGGCAAAGTGTTTTTGCTACCAATCTAGTAGACATTCAATAGGCTATGGACTAGTTAAATACAATCAACTAGACACTGTGGGTCCTCCCTGGTATTCACATCAATTTCCTTGTCCTCAAACCCTGCCTATTTTGGGTGGGGTGTCACTGTGTCCCAGTCAAACATGTTACAAAATGTGAGTTAAACAGCCAAGCTGGTGTTGTGTTCTGTGTCCCCTACAGTGGGGTCCCACACATTTAATTTTCTTCGGCCAACAAGAAAAGTAACAAATGACAAAATCACTAACCTATGCATAGGCTGTGTGTGCGTTTCAAGTTTGGGGAAGCACATTTTCACCATAAAAATGCACTTTTATAATAAAGCAGTCCATGCATCATTGCGTTTGCAGACCTATGTGAGAGAGCCTACTATTCATAATGTGATGAGTAGATTGGATAGTCATGGTTTAGACTAACGCAATCACTGTTTTGCAAAAAATACCGTTCAATGCATGGGTTTCCACCGTGGACTGGATGAAACGTTTTCCTTTAACGGGTCCGACGAGAAGGATATCCTGCTTTCACTGGAACAGGCCCAGATCCACACCTTTTGTGTGAAGAAAATACGCAGAAAAAGGGGCCACAGATCGGGCAACCTTCTGAGAATCCGTAGGCAAGCGAGTAAACTCGCACTGCCATCAGTTCTTCTTGCTAACGTGCAATCATTGGAAAATAAAATTGATGCCCTACGATTTAAGATTATCCTACCAACGGGACATCAAAAATTGTAACGTCCTAACATCTTATGTTTTACCGAGATGTGGCAGAACAACGATACGGACAATATAGAGCTAGCTGTATTTTCCATGCACCAGCAGAGCAGAGACGCTACCTCTGGTAAGACGAGGGGTGGGGGTGTGTGTCTATTTGTCAATAACAGCTGGTGCACGATGTCTAATATTAAAGAAGTCTTGACATATTGAGGTAGAGTACCTTATGATAAGCTGTGGACCACACTATCTACCAAGTGCTCTCATCTATATTATTCCTAGCCGTCTATTTACCACCACAGAACGAAGCTGGCACTAAGACCGCTCTCAACCAACTCTATAAGGCCATAAGCAAAGAAGAAAATGCTCACCCAGAAGCGGCGCTCCTAGTGGCCTGGGACTTTAATACAGACAAACTGAAATCAGTTTGACCAAATTTTTACCAGCATGTCACATGTGCAACCAGAGGGAAAAAAATCCTAGACCACCTTTACTCCACACACAGAGATGCATACAAAGCTCTCCCCTGCCCTCCATTTTGCAAATCTGACCATAATTCTATCGGGAGACTAATCCGGACTCTTATAAGAAATCCCGCTATGCCCTCAGACGAACCATCAAACAAGCAAAGCGTCAATACAGGATTAAGATTGAATCCTACTACACCGGCTCTGACGCTCATTGGATGTGGCAGGGCTTGAAAACTATTACGGACTACAAAGGGTAACCCGGACGCGTGTTGCCCAGTGACGCGAGCCTACCAGACGAGCTAAAGACCTTTTTATGCTCGCTTCGAGGCAAGCAACACAGAAGCATGCACGAGAGCACCAGCTGTTCTGGATGCTGTGATAACGCTCTCAGTAACCGATGTGAACAAAACCTTTAAACAGGTCAACATTCACAAAGCCGCTAGGCCAGACGGATTACCAGGACGTGTACTCAAAGCATGCGAGGACCAACTGGCAGGTGTCTTCACTGACATTTTCAACCTCTCCCTGACCGAGTCTGTAATACCTACATGTTTCAAGCAGACCACCATCGTCCCTGTGTCCAAGGAAGCAAAGGTAACCTGCCTAATTGATTACCGCCCCGCGGCACTCACATCGATAGCCATGAAGTACTTTGAAAGGCTGGTCATGGCTCACATCAACAGCATCCTCCCGGACACCCTAAATCCACTCCAATTCGCATACCGCCCCAACAGATCGACAGATGACACATCTCTATTGCACTCCATACTGCCCTTTCTCACCTGGACAAAAGGAACACTTATGTGAGAATGCTGTTCATTGCCTACTGCTCAGCGTTCAACACCATAGTGCCCACGAAGCTCATCACTAAGCTAAGGACTCTGGGACTAAACACCCCCCCCCCCCTCCCCGCAACTGGATCCTGGACCTCCGGTCCGCCCCCAGGTGGTAAGAGTAGGCAACAACACGTCTGCCACGCTGATCCTTAACACTGGGGACCCTCAGGGGTGTGTACTTAGTCCCCTCCTGTATTCCCTGTTCACCCATGACTGTGTGGCCAAACACGACTCCAACACCACCATTAGGTTTGCTGACGACACAACAGTGGTAGGCCGGATCACCGCCAACGATGAGACGGCCTATAGTGGGGAGGTCAGAGAACTGGCAGTGTGGTGCCAGGACAACAACCTCTCCCTCAATGTGAGCAAGACAAAGGAGCTGATCGTGGACTACAGGAAAAGGCGAGCCGAACAGGCCCCCATTAACATCGACGGGGCTGTAGTGGAGCGGACGAAGAGTTTCAAGTTCCTTGGTGTCCACATCAACGAACTCTCATGGTCCAAACATACCAAGACAGTCTAAGGAGACTGAAAATATTTGGCATGGGTCCCCAGATCTTCAATAGGTTCTACAGCTGCACAAGTGAAAGCATCCTGAGCAGTTGTATCAACTCCTGGTATGGCAACTGCTCGACATCTGACCGTAAGTCGTTACAGAGGGTATTGCGATCGGCCCAGTACGTCACTGCAGCCAAGCTCCCTGCCATCCAGGACCTATACAATAGGCGGTGTCAGGGGAAAGCCCATAAAATTGTCAGAGACTCCAGTCACCCAACTTATAGATGGTTTTCTCTGCTACCGCACGGCAAGCGGTATCAGAGTGCCAAGTCTAGGACCAAAAGGCTCTTAAACAGCTTCTACCCTTAAGCCATAAGACTACTGAACAATAAATAAAATCATCACCGGACAATTTACATTGACCCCCCCCCCCCCCCCCCATTGTACACTAATGCTACTTGCTGTTTGTGAATTATGCATATTCACTTCGCCCCTCCTACATGTACAGATGAAAGTCTTCACGGTAAAGGGTATTCGGGGCATGTGACAGTGATTTGAGCTCGTATAGCCTGATAGGTTAGGGTTAGGTTAGCTATAGGGGCCTGGGCTATGTGACAGTGATTTGAGCTCGTATAGCCTGATAGGTTAGGGTTAGGCTAGCTATAGGGGCCTGGGCTATGTGACAGTGATTTGAGCTCGTATAGCCTGATAGGTTAGGGTTAGGTTAGCTATAGGGGCCTGGGCTATGTGACAGTGATTTGAGCTTGTATAGCCTGATAGGTTAGGGTTAGGTTAGCTATAGGGGCCTGGGCTATGTGACAGTGATTTGAGCTTGTATAGCCTGATAGGTTAGGGTTAGGCTAGCTATAGGGGCCTGGGCTATTGGCTATGTCAGATACGATTCTTTCTCTGCATGGGGGAAGAAACACATTTCATGCAATTCTACTACACTTCATATGACTGGAGACATTAGAGTTTATTTTTGAATGACAGTGTAGCACTGCTAGATAGACTCTGCTGACGCTGACAAACGGATCAATAAAAATGACGTTGTCCACGTAATAGACGAGAACGGGAGACACAAATGGAATATGACGTACACCTAAACTGGAGGAGGAAATTATTATCCACAAAACTACCTTTTAAGTGACTGACCCAACAATGATAGTGTGAATATAACTCCCCGGGGATATAGCAGATTCTTTCCTCTCGTGCCGATCAGCTATAGTTTATAGAGGCCTATTGTTTTCTTAATTTAAGTTGAGAGTTTTGATAAATAAAAGACAGATTAGTATTTTCATTATCTTCTCTTTACAGGAATAGCCATTTTCTTTCCAAACTATGTTTTCCTGCATTTAAAATGTTGAAATATTGAGATATGCCTGGCTGGGCCTCTCTACATTTCAATGACAGTTGCAACTCAATCATCTAATCATCATAATCTAACCAAATTGCGCGCGCTGCCTTTCTTTAAATGTAGGAAAGTGTCCGTTTTGGGGGTGTCTGACTTTTTATTGGCTTAACCCTGATTGGGCTCCCGAGTGGCGCATCTAAGGCACTGCATCTCCGTGCAAGAGGCGTCACTATAGTACCTGGTTCGAATCCAGGCTGTATCACGTCCGGCCGTGATTGGGAGTCCCATAGGGCGGCGCACAATTGGCCCAGCGTCATCCGGGTTTGGCCGGAGTAGGCCGTGATTGTAAATAAGAATTTGTTCTTAAAAGACTAGTTAAATAGGTTAAATAAAACACCTCACCACGGCTAATAAGCTGGGCTTCAGTCATTTCATTTTCATCTCGCACAGCAAGTCAAGTCTTTTAAAAAACAATTATTTTTTACTTCTATTTATAGTAGTTCCTCACAGTATTTGAAAACATCTTTCCAACACTCGTCACCTCTAATCGGTGTTGCTGTTAAATAGGCTGTGGACATGTTGCTTATCTATTTTACTGACTGTCAATTTCATATTCATACTAGTAGCCAGTCTGGACTCAATCAATTTAATAAGAAATCAAATGCTCCTGTCATTATTTAACCCTCCTGCTGTGTTCCGGGCGAATTGGACCGATTTACAAGTTCTCTCTCTGAAAAATGTAGTTAATTTAATCTGATTGTCATAAGATTCCATGACTTTGTCCACACAGGGCATCTGAAAACACAATACATTTTGATGATTTTCATAACATTTTAGGTGTTTTATTCAACTTTTGTACACCTGTGATGTTAACGGTTAGAAATGACCGGTCATTTGAAATGAATGAGTGAGACTACAATTAGTGTATAAAATTGAATTCAGGCATATGCCCATTCTTCAGATGGACACACTTCCTCTCTCAGACCCCCACATGCATGTGTGTTTGAACACACACACACACACACACACACACACACACACACACACACACACACACACACACACACACACACACACACACACACACACACACACACACACACATCTCACTCCCCTTTTTTGGCTTCCATGGCAACCCCAATAGAATCTTTCCCCATCACCTGTTGGAATTCTCACAAACAATCGCTACATTGTTTCAATAATATATAGAACTTTTCTCACAGCTCTGGTATATAAAGCTTTTTTGAGGACTTGCTCACAATTCATTCTGTGGCAGCACAATGACCAAACAATATACTGTATGTGAGGCTCTTGATCATATCTTTGATGATGACACTGGTGAGGAGGAGAGAGTCCTTGTTAAACTTTGTAGTCTGTGATAAATAGCACAATATGTTTCATCTGAGTATTTGTTATATTCAAAATAATCCATACATTGTGCTTTTTTACTCAAACTAGTTGTATGGGCTCAGGTCACTGAGGCCTTCAGGCCATAAATAGCAAATAGAAGTTCAAAACTTGTAATGTTCACAAGAACTTAAGTTCATAAAAATCTAACACATTAGGTGATAATATATGTATTATTTTGGATTTATTAAAAGCTAAACTGGGGGCGGTCATTTTGGACCGGGAACACAGAATGAATTAACATGAAACGAACACAACAGGAGGGTTAATCTTGTAAAAGGCCTACAGTGCATTTGGGAAGTATTTAGACCCCTTCCCCTTTTCCACATTTGTTACGTTACAGCCTTATTCTAAAATGGATTCAATACAACAATGTCCTCATCAATCTCCACACAATACCCCATAATGACATCACAATACCCCATAATGACATCACAATACCCCATAATGACATCACAATACCCCATAATGACATCACAATACCCCATAATGACAAAGCGACAACAGGTTTTTAGAAATGTTTGCAATATTATTAAAAATAAAGTATTCAGACCCTTTGCTGTGAGACTTGAAATTGAGCTCCGGTGCATCCTGTTTCCATTGGTCATCCTTGGGATGTTTCTATAACTTGATTGGAGTCCACCTGTGGTAAATTCAATTGATTGGACATGATTTGGAAAGATGCACACCTGTCTATGAAAGGTCCCACAATTGACAGTGAATGTCAGAGCAAAAACCAAGCCATGAGGTCGAAAGAATTGTCCTTAGAGCTCAGAGACAGGATTGTGCCGAGGCATAGATCTGGAGAAGGGTACCAAAAAAATTCTGCAGCATTGAAGGTCCCCAAGAACACAATGACCTTCATCATTCTTATATGGAAAAAGTTTAGAACCACCAAGACTCTTCCTATAGCTGGCTGCCCGGCCAAACTGAGCAACCAGGGGAGAAGGGCCTTGGTCAGGGAGGTGACCAAGAACCTGATGGTCACTCTGACAGAGCTCCCAAGTTCCTCTGTGGAGATGGAGAACCTTCCAGAAGGACAAGCATCTCTGCAGCACTTCACCAATCATGACAGCCTGCTTTCGGACAATGAGGAACAAGATTCTCTGGTCTGATGAATTCAAGATTGAACTTTTTGGCCTGAAAACCAAGCGTCACGTCTGGAGGAAACCTGGCACCATCTCTACGGTGAAGAATGGTGGTGGCAGCATCATGCTGTGTTTTTCAGCAGCAGGGACTGGGAGACTAGTCACGATTGAGGGAAAGATGAACGGAGCAAAGTACAGAGAGATCCTTGATGAAAACCTGCTCGAGAGGGCTCAGGACCTCCATCTGGGGTGAAGGTTGACCTTCCAACAGGACAACAACCCTAAGCACACAGCCAAAGCAATGCCAAAGTGGCTTTGGGACAAGTCTCTGAATGTTCTTGTGGCCCGGACTTGAACCCAATTGAACATCTCCGAAGAGACCTGAAAATAGCTGTGCAGCGAGATTCGCCATACAACCTGACTGAGCTTAACAGGATCTGCAGAGAAGAATGGGAGAAACTCACCAAATACAGGTGTGCCAAGCTTGTAGCGTCATACCCAAGAAGACTCGAGGCTGTAATCGCTGCCAAAGTACTGAGTAAAGGGTCTGAATATTTATGTAAATGTAATATTTTTTATTTATTTTATTTATAATAAATGTGCAAGAATGTCCAAACCTGTTTTTGCTTTGTCAGTATGGGGCATTCATCAGATGACACTCATAGGACTTCATGTTACACAATACATGTATGTTTTGTTCGATAAAGTTCATATTTATATCCAAAAATCTGAGTTTACATTGGCGCGTTATGTTCAGTAGTTCCGAAACATCCAGTGATTTTGCAGAGACCCACATCAATTTACAGAAATACTCATCATAACTGTTGATGAAAATACAAGTGTTATGCATGGAATTTTAGATCCACTTCTCCTTAATGCAACCGCTGTGTCAGATTTTTTTTTAAATTACGGAATAAAGCAAACCATGCAATAACCTGAGTACGGCGCTCAGACAACAAATCAACCCAAAGAGATATCCGCCATGTTGGAGTCAACAGACGTCAGAAATAGATTTATAAATATTCATGTACCTTTGATAATTTTCATCAGAATGCACTCCCAGGAATCCCAGTTCCACAATAAATGTTAGTTTGTTCGTTAATGTCCATAATTTATGTCCAAATTCCTCCGTGTTGTTCGCGCGTTCAGTACACAATCTAAACTCACGACGCGCGTGCAAGTCCAGCGGGAAGTACGGTCAAAGTCCATTAAGTTATATTACAGTCCGTAGAAACATGTCAAACGAAGTATAGAATCAATCTTTAGGATGTTTTTAACATAAATCTTCAATAATGTTCCAACTGGAGAATTCCTTTGTCTTCGGAAATGCAATGGAACTCAAGCTAACTCTCACATGGTCAGCTCGTGGCACTCCGGGAGAGACCTTACTCAATCCCCTCTCATTCGCCCCCACTTCACAGTAGAAGCATCAAACAAGGTTCTAAAGACTGTTGACATCTAGTGGAAGCCTTAGGAGGTGCAACATGACCCCATTTCCACTGTATCTTGGATAAGCAAAGAGTTACAAACCTCAGATTTCCCACTTCCTGGGTGGATTTTTTCTCAGGTTTTTGTCTGCCATATGAGTTCTGTTATACTCACAGACATCATTCAAACAGTTTTAGAAACGTCAGAGTGTTTTCTATCCAAATCTACTAATAATATGCATATCCTAGGATCTGGGCCTGAGTAGCAGGCAGTTTACTCTGGGCACGCTTTTCATCCAGATGTGAAAATACTGCCCCCTACCCAAGAGAGGTTAAGGGATTGGCACCTTGCTTCATTGATATTTGACATACTGCACAGTGTAAGGACCATGCTCGGCATTAAAAATAATTACTGTGGATCAGAGTTGGTTGAATGTTGTTTCCCATCATCACGTGAAAGATACGTGATAAACGGCTGCCATGTCTTAACAAATGTATTAGATCTGCCAGAGATATCATGTCGAATCCTTTCTATATGTTGCAAGCTAGTTACTTCAGCTAACCAGGTTTTAAAAACCGGTACAGTCTCCTTATTCTAAAGGCTCAAAATTGTTATTTTTCCAATAAACATGCCATATTGTAATGTTTTTTTGTTCTCAGTGGGTTAAAGTCGTTAGGTGCTGTGATCTGCCTAAAACAGCAGTATCCGCGGCTGGTATGAGGTTACAGCTGTATACTCATGAGAAACACTTACAAATATCCTGCTAGAATGTGTGCAGTTTGGGGCATGACCAGAAGAGGTGACCCAGGGTACCCTCTGCAGATTTGCACTAGAACGTGTGTAATTTGGTACAGGAATAGTGGAGTGTCATGACGTTGCCCTCTTCGGGTACAGCGAGCACCATCCCCCTCTCTCTGCACCATCCCTCTCTCTCTTCCCCCTACACCAGACTCTGTTAGGCAGGTCATAAATTCCTGGAGGAGATTCTTCCTCATGGCCAGACAGTCTAGAGAGAGAGTTAGTTTTCATAGAGAGAACAAAGGAACTTCTTCCACCTCACAGAAATGGAGAACTGAACAATATTCATGTTCTGGAGAATGTATAAACGGTTGGTGAAGTAGCCAGCTACGAACTTGTCCGTTTGGTACAATTTTGTGAAACTCAGAGACAATACAGCCACATTACCATAACCCTGTTCATACAAGAGTCTCAGTTGTGAGGCTCGCATCTAATTGTTGTATAAAATGAATGAGTAAAGATTAAACTATTTGCGAAATTTTGTAATGTGATTTTAAACTGTTTAATGAAGGAAACTCCAATTCCCTTTGGAGTTTAACTAAATCATAGGCCCGCCCCATGAGCACAGACATTGATCTGGCGTCATGGGACAGCCCCTTTCTGCTCTCCCGAATATAACCCCCACCGTGGGAATTTATCTGGAGACCATGCTTCTCTCAATTACGAGAGGGCTAAGGTTTGAGTAGAGACCATGCTTCTCTCAATTACGAGAGGGCTAAGGTTTGAGTAGAGACCATGCTTCTCTCAATTACGAGAGGGCTAAGGTTTGAGTAGAGACCAGCTTACCTCGATAACCACGAGAGGGCTAAGGTTTGAGTAGAGACCAGCTTACCTCGATAACCACGAGAGGGCTAAGGTTTGAGTAGAGACCAGCTTACCTCGATAACCACGAGAGGGCTAAGGTTTGAGTAGAGACCAGCTTACCTCGATAACCACGAGAGGGCTAAGGTTTGAGTAGAGACCAGCTTACCTCGATAACCACGAGAGGGCTAAGGTTTGAGTAGAGACCAGCTTACCTCGATAACCACGAGAGGGCTAAGGTTTGAGTAGAGACCAGCTTACCTCGATAACCACGAGAGGGCTAAGGTTTGAGTAGAGACCAGCTTACCTCGATAACCACGAGAGGGCTAAGGTTTGAGTAGAGACCAGCTTACCTCGATAACCACGAGAGGGCTAAGGTTTGAGTAGAGACCAGCTTACCTCGATAACCACGAGAGGGCTAAGGTTTGAGTAGAGACCAGCTTACCTCGATAACCACGAGAGGGCTAAGGTTTGAGTAGAGACCAGCTTACCTCGATAACCACGAGAGGGCTAAGGTTTGAGTAGAGACCAGCTTACCTCGATAACCACGAGAGGGCTAAGGTTTGAGTAGAGACCAGCTTACCTCGATAACCACGAGAGGGCTAAGGTTTGAGTAGAGACCAGCTTACCTCGATAACCACGAGAGGGCTAAGGTTTGAGTAGAGACCAGCTTACCTCGATAACCACGAGAGGGCTAAGGTTTGAGTAGAGACCAGCTTACCTCGATAACCACGAGAGGGCTAAGGTTTGAGTAGAGACCAGCTTACCTCGATAACCACGAGAGGGCTAAGGTTTGAGTAGAGACCAGCTTACCTCGATAACCACGAGAGGGCTAAGGTTTGAGTAGAGACCAGCTTACCTCGATAACCACGAGAGGGCTAAGGTTTGAGTAGAGACCAGCTTACCTCGATAACCACGAGAGGGCTAAGGTTTGAGTAGAGACCAGCTTACCCCGATAACCACGAGAGGGCTAAGGTTTGAGTAGAGACCAGCTTACCTCGATAACCACGAGAGGGCTAAGGTTTGAGTAGAGACCAGCTTACCCCGATAACCACGAGAGGGCTAAGGTTTCAGACAGTTGCTGAATTCCTAACCACATGGTTAAACTCTGAGACTATCGAACCGACAAAATAAGAACAAATCCTTGATACTAATTACTAGTCTGCAGCTAGGAATTCGGTATCATTGACCGCAAAGACCGACAACCGCCGAAACAGCTATTCTATAACGACATTACTGAATGTTACTCTGAACTATCCATTGTAACCACGGCAGAGAAAGAGAGGGCGGACACACTACACTATCATTTCCTTGTAACTACGCTATCATTTCCTTGTAACTACACTATCATTTCCTTGTAACTATGCTATCATTTCCTTGTAACTATATCTACTGTTTGTTTGTGCATTTCTGTGATTGATTGATTATTTACTAATTAAATAATCAATCAAAGACAATTGATGTATCGATGACTCATAGTGAAGACTGGGTTCGTGCAGATAACCAACTATTTACGACGTTTGGAATGAGACTAACGTGAGGTAAAGAATAATTCATTAATTAAGAAGATTAATTGATCCGATATTAAAATATATGAAAGGAAAATTATAACTTTGTAATCTGAGTATTTTCCTTGGTGCCCTGACTTCCTAGTTAATTACAGTTACATGATTAAGTTAGTTTAATCACGTAATAATAATTACAGGGAATTTTTGATAAAAATAAGTCTTCAGTTTAATGATGCCAAAGACATGATAGGAGTCTGTGAGTCACTTTTTATTGAATAAGTTGGTGTCAGGAGTACAAGTGAATATCTCGAAGGCAATCAGCCCAACAGTCATCAGTAATCTCCATACCAAGGTCTTCCTCCCAGGTCTCCTTCAAATGTTGTGTGGATACAGAGTCATATGCTGTAAAGAGATCAAACTCTTGGAGCCAGGGGCGAGGTATATGAAAATATACAATTTGCGTGCAGGTGTAATTGCCTCAGTGGCACATAGTTTCGGAAGATGTCAAAAGAAGTTAGATGCGGAGAGATCGTACATTTCCTTCAACTGTGCGAATGTGGCAAAAATATTATTGACGTAAAGGTCTACCTGTAGTAGTAATGCCCTTTCTCTTGCGCTCTCGCTCTCTCCCCCTTTTCTCGCTCTCTCTCTCGCTCACCCCTTCTCTCTCTCTCTCTCGCTCACCCCTTCTCTCTCTCGCTCACCCCTTCTCTCTCTCGCTCCCCCCTTCTCTCGCTCTCTGCCCTGCAGGTGTCCCAGTCTGCTCTGTGGTCAGGATGGGGGTGAAGGAGCGTCCTCAGTGCTACTTTGATGTGGAGATCAACAGAGAACCAGGTAAGACGCGCCAACAACCACCCGGTGATGGCTCACTGCCAGACTAAGAAAACACTGAGACGGGACTTTGCTGCTCTGTCATTCCCGTTTTACATGTAGCCTTGGCTAGGCTTGTTGAGACAAGGTAGTTTTTCCTAGTCGGCTCTGAGATTCCAACCAACTATCTTTCGGTGACTGGCCCAACACTCTTATTTGAAATGCAACAGGATATTAAATCATAAAGCCAGACCTAGACTGCTAATATCAACAGTAATTGTTTTATTGTGCTCCAGATTGGATGCATGCCCTATTTACTGTTTTACTGTAGAATACTGTACAACCTACTGCGTACAGTAACACTATATATACACAGGGCGAGCTGGGTGGGTGTTTCCATACTCTGGGGAGCATGCTAGGTAGGTCTTGACATGGGGTCCAGGGTGTTGACATGGGGTCCAGGGTGTTGACATGGGGTCCAGGGTGTTGACATGGGGTCCAGGGTGTTGACATGGGGTCCAGGGTGTTGACATGGGGTCCAGGGTGTTGACATGGGGTCCAGGGTGTTGACATGGGGTCCAGGGTGTTGACATGGGGTCCAGGGTGTTGACATGGGGTCCAGGGTGTTGACATGCGGTCCAGGGTGTTGACATGCGGTCCAGGGTGTTGACATGCGGTCCAGGGTGTTGACATGGGGTCCAGGGTGTTGACATGGGGTCCAGGGTGTTGACATGGGGTCCAGGGTCTTGACATGGGGTCCAGGGTGTTGACATGGGGTCCAGGGTGTTGACATGGGGTCCAGGGTGTTGACATGGGGTCCAGGGTGTTGACATGGGGTCCAAGGTGTTGACATGCGGTCCAGGGTGTTGACATGCGGTCCAGGGTGTTGACATGGGGTCCAGGGTGTTGACATGGGGTCCAGGGTGTTGACATGGGGTCCAGGGTGTTGACATGCGGTCCAGGGTGTTGACATGGGGTCCAGGGTGTTGACATGCGGTCCAAGGTGTTGACATGGGGTCCAGGGTGTTGACATGGGGTCCAAGGTGTTGACATGGGGTCCAGGGTGTTGACATGGGGTCCAGGGTGTTGACATGGGGTCCAGGGTGTTGACATGGGGTCCAGGGTGTTGACAGGGGGTCCAGGGTGTTGACATGGGGTCCAGGGTGTTGACATGGGGTCCAGGGTGTTGACATGGGGTCCAAGGTGTTGACATGGGGTCCAGGGTGTTGACATGCGGTCCAAGGTGTTGACATGGGGTCCAAGGTGTTGACATGCGGTCCAGGGTGTTGACATGGGGTCCAGGGTGTTGACATGGGGTCCAGGGTGTTGACATGGGGTCCAAGGTGTTGACATGGGGTCCAGGGTGTTGACATGCGGTCCAGGGTGTTGACATGGGGTCCAAGGTGTTGACATGCGGTCCAGGGTGTTGACATGGGGTCCAGGGTGTTGACATGGGGTCCAGGGTGTTGACATGGGGTCCAGGGTGTTGACATGGGGTCCAGGGTGTTGACATGGGGTCCAGGGTGTTGACATGCGGTCCAGGGTGTTGACAGGGGGTCCAGGGTGTTGACAGGGGGTCCAGGGTGTTGACAGGGGGTCCAGGGTGTTGACAGGGGGTCCAGGGTGTTGACAGGGGGTCCAGGGTGTTGACAGGGTGTTGACATGGGGTCCAGGGTGTTGACATGGGGTCCAGGGTGTTGACATGCGGTCCAGGGTGTTGACATGGGGTCCAGGGTGTTGACATGGGGTCCAGGGTGTTGACATGCGGTCCAGGGTGTTGACATGCGGTCCAAGGTGTTGACATGGGGTCCAGGGTCTTGACATGGGGTCCAGGGTCTTGACATGGGGTCCAGGGTGTTGACATGGGGTCCAGGGTGTTGACATGGGGTCCAGGGTGTTGACATGTGGTCCAGGGTGTTGACATGGGGTCCAAGGTGTTGACATGCGGTCCAGGGTGTTGACATGCGGTCCAAGGTGTTGACATGGGGTCCAGGGTGTTGACATGGGGTCCAGGGTGTTGACATGGGGTCCAGGGTGTTGACATGGGGTCCAGGGTGTTGACATGGGGTCCAGGGTGTTGACATGGGGTCCAGGGTGTTGACATGGGGTCCAGGGTGTTGACATGGGGTCCAGGGTGTTGACATGGGGTCCAGGGTGTTGACATGGGGTCCAGGGTGTTGACATGGGGTCCAGGGTGTTGACATGGGGTCCAAGGTGTTGACATGGGGTCCAGGGTGTTTACATGGGGTCCAGGGTGTTTACATGTGGTCCAGGGTGTTGACATGGGGTCCAAGGCGTTGACATGCGGTCCAGGGCGTTGACATGGGGTCCAAGGTGTTGACATGGGGTCCAGGGTGTTGACATGGGGTCCAGGGTGTTGACATGGGGTCCAGGGTGTTGACATGGGGTCCAGGGTGTTGACATGGGGTCCAGGGTGTTGACATGGGGTCCAGGGTGTTGACATGGGGTCCAGGGTGTTGACATGGGGTCCAGGGTGTTGACATGGGGTCCAGGGTGTTGACATGCGGTCCAAGGTGTTGACATGGGGTCCAGGGTGTTGACATGGGGTCCAGGGTGTTGACATGGGGTCCAAGGTGTTGACATGGGGTCCAGGGTGTTGACATGGGGTCCAGGGTGTTGACATGGGGTCCAGGGTGTTGACATGGGGTCCAGGGTGTTGACATGGGGTCCAGGGTGTTGACATGGGGTCCAGGGTGTTGACATGGGGTCCAGGGTGTTGACATGGGGTCCAAGGTGTTGACATGCGGTCCAGGGTGTTGACATGGGGTCCAGGGTGTTGACATGGGGTCCAAGGTGTTGACATGCGGTCCAGGGTGTTGACATGGGGTCCAGGGTGTTAACATGGGGTCCAGGGTGTTGACATGGGGTCCAGGGTGTTGACATGGGGTCCAGGGTGTTGACATGGGGTCCAGGGTGTTGACATGGGGTCCAAGGTGTTGACATGCGGTCCAGGGTGTTGACATGGGGTCCAGGGTGTTGACATGGGGTCCAGGGTGTTGACATGGGGTCCAGGGTGTTGACATGGGGTCCAGGGTGTTGACATGGGGTCCAGGGTGTTGACATGCGGTCCAGGGTGTTGACAGGGGGTCCAGGGTGTTGACAGGGGGTCCAGGGTGTTGACAGGGGGTCCAGGGTGTTGACAGGGGGTCCAGGGTGTTGACAGGGGGTCCAGGGTGTTGACAGGGGGTCCAGGGTGTTGACAGGGGGTCCAAGGTGTTGACATGGGGTCCAGGGTGTTGACAGGGGGTCCAAGGTGTTGACAGGGGGTCCAGGGTGTTGACATGCGGTCCAGGGTGTTGACATGGGGTCCAGGGTGTTGACATGGGGTCCAGGGTGTTGACATGCGGTCCAGGGTGTTGACATGCGGTCCAAGGTGTTGACATGGGGTCCAGGGTCTTGACATGGGGTCCAGGTCTTGACATGGGGTCCAGGGTCTTGACATGGGGTCCAGGGTGTTGACATGGGGTCCAGGGTGTTGACATGTGGTCCAGGGTGTTGACATGGGGTCCAGGGTGTTGACATGCGGTCCAGGGTGTTAACATGCGGTCCAAGGTGTTGACATGGGGTCCAGGGTGTTGACATGGGGTCCAGGGTGTTGACATGGGGTCCAGGGTGTTGACATGGGGTCCAGGTGTTGACATGGGGTCCAGGGTGTTGACATGGGGTCCAGGGTGTTGACATGGGGTCCAGGGTGTTGACATGGGGTCCAAGGTGTTGACATGGGGTCCAGGGTGTTTACATGGGGTCCAGGGTGTTTACATGGGGTCCAGGGTGTTTACATGTGGTCCAGGGTGTTGACATGGGGTCCAAGGCGTTGACATGCGGTCCAGGGTGTTGACATGGGGTCCAAGGTGTTGACATGGGGTCCAAGGTGTTGACATGGGGTCCAAGGTGTTGACATGGGGTGTAGCTGTTACCTGTCTCAACCATTACTCCTGCAGCAGCTCCTCCTCCAGGGAGAGGTACTGTAGCTGTTACTGTCTCACCACCATCCCTGGGGCAGCTGTACTGTCACTCGCGTCCTCCTCCAGGGAGAGGTACTGTAGCTGTTACTGTCTCACCATATCCTGCAGCAGCTCCTCCTCCAGGGAGAGGTACTGTAGCTGTTACTGTCTCACCACATCCTGCAGCAGCTCTTCCTCCAGGGAGAGGTACTGTAGCTGTTACTGTCTCACCACATCCTGCAGCAGCTCCTCCTCCAGGGAGAGGTACTGTAGCGTTACTGTCTCACCACATCCTGCAGCAGCCTCCTCCTCCAGGGAGAGGTACTGTAGCTGTTACTGTCTCACCACATCCTGCAGCAGCTCCTCCTCCAGGGAGAGGTACTGTAGCTGTTACTGTCTCACCACATCCTGCAGCAGCTCCTCCTCCAGGGAGAGGTACTGTAGCTGTTACTGTCTCACCATATCCTGCAGCAGCTCCTCCTCCAGGGAGAGGTACTGTAGCTGTTACTGTCTCACCACATCCTGCAGCAGCTCCTCCTCCAGGGAGAGGTACTGTAGCTGTTACTGTCTCACCATATCCTGCAGAGCTCCTCCTCCAGGGAGAGTACTGTAGCTGTTACTGTCTCACCACATCCTGCAGCAGCCCTCCTCCCAGGAGAGGTACTGTAGCTGTTACTTCTCACCACATCTGCCCAGCTCCTCCTCCAGGGAGAGGTACTGTAGCTGTTACTGTCTCACCACATCCTGCAGCAGCTCCTCCTCCAGGGAGAGGTACTGTAGCTGTTACTGTCTCACCACTCCTGCAGCAGCTTCCTCCTCCAGAGAGGGACTGTACTGTTACTGTCTCACCACATCCTGCAGCAGCTCTCCTCCAGGGAGAGGTACTGAGGCTGTTACTGTCTCACCACATCCTGCAGCAGTCCTCTCCAGGGAGAGGTACTGTAGCTGTTACTGTCTCACACACATCCTGCAGCAGCTCCTCTCCGAGGAGGGTACTGTAGCTGTTACTGTCTCATATCTGCAGCAGCTCCTCCTCCAGAGGAGAGGTACTGTAGCTGTTACTGTCTCACCACATCCTGCAGCAGCTCTTCCTCCAGGGAGCGGTACTGTAGCTGTTACTGTCTCACCACTCGCAGCAGCTCCTCCTCCAGGGAGAGGTACTGTAGCTGTTACTGTCTCACATATCCTCAGCAGCTCTTCTCCAGGAGAGGTCTTGTTTACTGTCTCACCACATCCTGCGCAGCTCCTCCTCCGGAGAGGTACTGTAGCTGTTACTGTCCCCCATATCCTGCAGCAGCTCCTCCTCCAGGGAGGTACTGTAGCTTGTACTGTCTCACCACATCCTCAGCAGCTCTTCTCCAGGGAGGTACTGTAGCTGTTACTGTCTCACACAATCCGCAGCAGCTCCTCCTCCGGGAGAGGTACTTAGCTGTTACTGTCTCACCATATCCTGGCAGCAGCTCCTCCTCCAGGAAGGTACTGTAGCTGTTACTGTCTCACCATATCCTGCAGCAGCTCCTCCTCCAGGGAGAGGTACTGTAGCTGTTACTGTCTCACCATATCCTGCAGCAGCTCCTCCTCCAGGGAGAGATGTCTTCATGGTATTGGAGGTAATGTCTAACTGGATGTTCATTATAGACTAGGTACATTTCATACATCTCAAACATGGAGGTTAAGATAGGCATCATGTAATATTGAGTTGGAACTCTGCTCTGTGGGGGATACATAGACAGGATGAAACATCCAGACCTGCTGTGTCTGGTCAATACTCACCAGTGCACAAACTGAGGAAGTTCTTGCTCGTCTTGGGACAGACATCGGAGAACAGTTGATAGACTATACGTCCAACTGAAACAGACAGCACAATGTGTTAGGCCTGACTGAGGAACCCATCTGAAACATATCCTGGGCTGACAGGTCTCTCTGGACAACACATATGTCTAATGGCAGTATGGCACCTGACCAGTCATCTCAACATCGCAGTAATTACTAGGGTTGGGATGATACCAGTATCGCAAGATTTTTGACATGGCAAAAATGAATACATAAAACCGCTCTTTGGTCCTTTAAAACCTGCTGTATGTAAAATATGGTGTCCAACACCCTGTCAACACCCTGGACCCCATGTCAACACCATGTCAACACCCTGGACCCCATGTCAACACCATGTCAACACCCTGGACCCCATGTCAACACCCTGGACCCCATGTCAACACCCTGGACCCCATGTCAACACCCTGGACCCCATGTCAACACCCGTGGACCCATGTCAACACCCTGGACCCCATGTCAACACCCTGGACCACCCTGTCAACACCCTGGACCCCCTGTCAACACCCTGGACCCCCTGTCAACACCCTGGACCCCCTGTCAACACCCTGGACCCCCTGTCACACCTGGACCCCATGTCAACACCCTGGACCCCCATGTCAACAGCCCTGGACCCATGTCAACACCCTGGACCCCATGTCAACACCCTGGACCCCATGTTAACACCCTGGACCCATGTCTAACACCCTGGACCCCATGTTCAACACATGTCAACACCCTGGACCCCATGTCAACACGACCCCGGACCCCCTGTCAACACCCTGGACCCCCTGTCAACACCCTGGACCCCCTGTCAACACCCTGACCCCCTGTCAACACCCTGGACCCCATGTCACACCCTGGCCCCATGTAACACCCTGTACCCCAGTCACACCCTGGACCCCATGTCAACACCCTGGACCCCATGTCAACACCCTGGACCCCATGTCAAACACCCTGGACCCCATGTCAACACCCTGGACCCCATGTCAACACCCTGGACCCCATGTCAACACCCTGGACCCCATGTAACACCCTGGACCCCATGTCAACACCTGGACCCATGTCAACACCTTGGGACCCCATGTCAACACCCTGGACCCCATGTCAACACCCTGGACCCCATGTCAACACACCCTGGACCCCATGTCACACCCTGGACCCCATGTCAACACCCTGGACCCCCTGTCACACCCTGTCCCCCTGTCAACACCCTGGACCCCCTGTCAACCACCCTGGACCCCATGTCAACACCCTGGACCCATGTCAACACCCTGGACCCCATGTCAACACCCTGGACCCCATGTCAACACCCTGGACCCCATGTCACACCCTGGACCACCCTGTCAACACCTGGACCCCAGTCAACACCCTGGCCCCATGTCAACACCCTGGACCCCATGTCAACACCCTTGACCCCATGTCAACACCCTGGACCCATGTTAACACCCTGGACCCCATGTCAACACCTGGACCGCATGTCAACACTTGGACCCCATGTCAACACCCTGGACCCCATGTCAACACCCTGGACCCATGTCAACACCTTGGACCCCATGTCAACACCCTGGACCCCATGTCAACACCCTGGACCCCATGTCAACACCTGGACCGCATGTCAACACCCTGGACCCCATGTCAACACCCTGGACCCCATGTCAACACCCTGGACCCCATGTCAACACCTGGACCCATGTCAACACCCTGGACCGCATGTCAAAACCTTGGACCCCTGTCCCACCCTGGACCCCTGCAACACCTTGGACCCATGTAACACCCTGGACCCCCATGTGTCAACACCCTGGACCCCATGTTCAACACCCTGGACCCCTGTCCACACCCTGACCCCATGTCAACACCCTGGACCCACATGTCAAACCCTGGACCCCATGTCAACACCCTGGACCCATGTCAACACCTTGGACCCCATGTCAACACAACACCTGGACCCCATGTCAACACCCTGGACCCCATTCAACACCCTGGACCCCATGTCAAACACCCTGGACCACCCTGGACCCCATGTCAACACCCCTGGACCCCATGTCAACACCCTGGACCCCATGTCACACCCTGGACCCCATGTCAACACCCTGGACCCCATGTCAACACCCTGGACCCCATGTCAACACCCTGGACCCCATGTCAACACCCGGACCCCATGTCAACACCCTGGACCGCATGTCAACACCTTGGACCCCATGTCAACACCCTGGACCCATGTCAACACCCTGTGGACCCCATGTCAACACCCTGGACCCCATGTCAACACCTTGGACCCCATGTCAACACCCTGGACCCCATGTCAACAACCCTGGACCCCATGTCAACACCCTGGACCCCATGTCAACACCCTGGACCCCTGTCACACCCGGACCCTATGTCAACACCCTGACCCCTGTCAACACCCTGGACCCATGTCAACACCCTGACCCCATGACACCCTGACCCCATGTCAACACCCTGGACCCCATGTCAACACCCTGGACCCCATGTCAACACCCTGGACCCCATGTCAACACCCTGGACCCCATGTCAACACAACCTTGGACCGCATGTCAACCAGACCCTGGACCCCATGTCAACACCCTGGACCCCATGTCAACACCTGGACCCCATGTCAACACCCTGACCCCATGTCAACACCCTGGACCCATGTCC